>NC_135169.1:27305351-27605351 GCF_041146795.1 Maylandia zebra
TGTATCCTTATTACAGTTATTAGCTGTAAGGTGCCTTTTTAAGCAAACATTAAATTTCAACTAAAAGTCAAGTGTGTCAGTCAAGTTGACTAATTTAGTTAGTATTACATTGTGACATGTAACAATAGTTTTCTTGGCCTGATCATTAAAAATGATCAATTTATGAGGGTCCTAGGATTAATAACCATTAGCTGATTAGTGGCCTGCATTCAACTGTCAAGATAAAAACTATGACTATGGCATGGCCACATTGTTGCAGATTTAACATGTGAGATTAAGGACAATATCAAAATCCTGTAGCCACATGGGAAATGAATAGAGTGGAGGCAATGAAAGACTGACAATGAAAATAGGCAATTATCGTCTCATATACCTGAAAGAAAAGTAAGATTTCATCAATAAATTGCAAAGTTTAAGTTTATGACAGTTCGCACGAATTTATAGACTGCACAGAAATCCACAGGACCTGCCAGAAATAAGGCTAGTTAAATTTGAAATCTGCTAAAAGGTCTCTCACTCCCAGTGGATGTTGAACTCCCCTTTTGTCAAGATGGTGTTCATATTTTTTTATGGACATATTTTCTAAGTGCAGCCAGCGGGTGGAGAATTCGGTGGTGTCAAGATCTCGATTGCTTTCTGCAGGAGCTGAGAAAAATATGTTGGATCTTTTATCTCAATTTTTTCTTTTTCGTTCTATAGTGTGCTTTTGTAAATGTCTCATTGTAGGTGGCAAAGGGACATGCATGGTATATGACTAACATAACACGGAAGACACAAGCAGTCAATTACACTCGCATCTGCAACAGCCTCTTTAATGAAGATAGTATAGTTGTAGCAGCTTGAACTGGTCCCACAAGACATCTTCCCTGAAGTTGAAAAGAAAATTAGTCATTCGCATCACAAAGCCAACCAAAAACAGCGGGGTACTCATCGGAGCCCTGGCACGAAAATGATCAAAGTGGAGAAGTGTCGACACGTGGCCCAGGTCCAGAGAAGTGTTTGAAATACTGGCACAGAGTTCCCTAAGTGCTATTTTGGCTTGAACCTGACAAACGCCTGTGGTAAGTGTATCCTATGAAGACTAAGTTAGGTCAAAACACTTTTTAATTTGACAGAGTCTTAATCATCAGTTTATTTTTCTGAATTTTCTTACATCTTTGACAGCCTGTGTGGCATCTCCTTGCTGCTTTTGTTTAAACTTTCATCAGTCATTTTATACTAAAGAGCCCAAATCATTCTAAAGAGTCTAAACAAAGGATTAAAAATTATACTATACAAGGTTTAAGGATTACAACAAAGTTGAAATGTTTCCAGCTGCACAGCCTACAGATAGAGCGGTGCAGAAAGTGTAGTCCAACTGGAAACTGAATTGTTTAGTCTCAAACACAGTCTGAATAGGAACAATATTACCCAGCTCCAGATCCCTTGTTTTTTCTTCCAGCTTGCAGTGGAGAGTGAAATATATAGAGGAAGGCATTCCCTAAATTTTGAGCTCTATCTTTATAACTGACTCCATTTTTCTCCTCTATTGAGGTATATTGGTTAAAATGAAAAATCTTGGCACGTCTTATTTCATAAGACAGGTGCACACTGTACATGAGGGACAAACAGATCTACTCCACACACACATACACACTGTCATGTGCTTGTAAAATTCCAAGCTTGGGGTACGCTGCACATAGAAAATAATTAGCAATTGGTTTCCAAAAAATCTTCTTAAAAAAGAGCAGCAAAGGTGCTTCTCATGTCCCAAAACATTTAAATCGAAACATTGAGATGTTTCTGGTAAAATGCAAAGACGAGCTCAGCTGTAATCCTGGCAGATCAGCCCACCTCAGCGGATAGCTCCGCTGACATCTTTCCACTAATCCTGTTAATCTCAACAGACTGTGCTGTATAAGTTGTTTTAGCATGCCTATAGTTTGTGTGCACCTCCTAGTCGTTTTGTAAACCATCACCTCCACCTGAGCCCCAGCTTTTCATGTTGTGTCAAATGTCTACTGCCTCTTTTATTTCTGTATGTAAAGAAAACCATAGTATCAAATATAAATCGCTACAGAAATAACAATCTGCTTTTGTACTTTCAACTGTAGTAGTCCTGACAGATTTATTTATTTATTTATTTTTTGCGGGGAGGCAGGATTTAAGCAAAGTATAATCCAAAACAGAACAAGTTGAGAAGCAAAGATCAGCAAAGCCCACCAGGCACTGTACTGCACAACTGCCAAAAACAAAAACACACAGAAAATGTGTGACTCTTTCCTTCCCTGGGTACTTTTCTGAAGATATAAAAGAGCTCCGATTTCTATACTACAATGCTTCTCTGCTGTATGATGAAATTAATCCCATTTCTGTGTAAAAACTTTTTTTATGCTTTCAAAATGTAAGCTCCTTAGCCATCGCCGGTGGAGCGGACTCTGAGTGATTCTTGCTGTCTCGCCTGTGGACCTTCTTTCCCCGCTGTAATACTAAAATATTTATGTTCACGGTTGCTTCTTCTTCTTTCAGCTGCTCTCTTTATGGGTCACCACAGTGGATCATCTGCCTCCAGCTCACCCTATCCCTATCCTCCATCAGACCAACCCTCTGGGTGCCCACAAGATACAGACAGTGAAGCTCCTTCTGACCGTCTCTATACAACAGTCAGCACTCAAAGCAAGTGCTCTTTCTTCGCATGGAGCCATATTGCTGCTCACTGATTGTCACCGCTCTTCTTTAGCTAGCCTCACGGGATAGCTCATCAACATTATTTCTACGTATTCCTCTACACTTCTCCTCTTCTCCGTTTCAGCTACACGTCCACTGAAGTCTGCTCCAATTGCCACTCTCTCCACCCTGGGGACACTCTCTACCATGCCAACTTACTCCAGAACCTTTTGTGTGCATTTGTTATGGCCCATCTATCTCCATTCAGGCAACCAACCACTGTTGTCCGTCTTCTTGGTCCACCAATCACAGAGTGGCACTTAAATGTTGAGAATTAGCATATTAAAGATGAGATCACATATAGTGTATTAATTGAATCATATAAAGGTGAGGTTACTCTATTAAGAGTGAGAGCACATATGTATATTGAATTAGTCATTAAAAACAAAATTAACATATTAAGAGGTTAACGGAAAATCATTTTATCCCAAAACTCTTAATTATCCCCAGCATCCTTACAGCCAGATCAGAGTAACACGTGAAAATAATAAGCGTATCTTTGAATGGTAGGTGGAAGCCAGAGTACCCGAGGAAACCCAGATAAGGACAAGTTTGATCCTTATTTCTGTGGGCCAACTGTGCTAACCAATGCACTACCGTGCTGGTGGTTGCTGTGTCACTGATTGCTAAAGTCCCAGTCACGTAGGCCTACAAAAACCTTCTACATGGACCGTAGGAGGAAACCAGAGTACCTGGAGAGTTTAGTGGACTGTGGAATGAGTACGCAGACAAGTCCCATGCGGCAAAGATAAAACAAAGAAAAGAAAAAAGTGCATAGAAAGGAAATGTTCTACAGGTTTGAACCAGGAAGCCTCTTGCTGTGAGGTGAGTGTGCTAATCAGTGCACCACCAGGCCATCACCCTAAAAATATAACTGCTTTATATAGGTTACAGCAAACCTGCAACAAAGGTTCGTATACTGGACTGGACGTATACTGGTATATTTTCTTAAAGATGCATTCAATTACCCAATTAGTTTAAATTGTCAAAGTTTGAAACCTCCGCATTTAGTTCCACAG
Organism: Maylandia zebra; assembly: GCF_041146795.1. Lineage (NCBI taxonomy): Eukaryota > Metazoa > Chordata > Actinopteri > Cichliformes > Cichlidae > Maylandia > Maylandia zebra. The sequence continues at coordinate 27,309,077 of NC_135169.1, forward strand.
TAGTTAATTAATCATGATTAAGGCTGGAGGGAGTGAAACACTGAGTTCATTTAATAGCATTACTGCTATGGAATTTTCATTAGGCACGCTGGAGGTTGGAGTGAGAGTACTTGGATTTCATTACCGAGGCACCGCGTTTTAGTAAACATTTTAAATGTGACTCACACATAATCCGCCTTGTGAAAAATAGTAAGTTGTAATTTTTATGGCACACTAAGTGATTTGTGGCTGAAAAGCAAATGAAAGAAACAGAAGCTGACATTAAATGCAAACTGCAAAGTCTGTTGATCTTGTTTTGAAAATAATAGATTGTACAAGTCTCTTGCACAGAGAACCAAATTATTAAGACTGTTTTAAGAGTTGTTTAATGCTTACACACTTGGTAAATCTTAGATATTTTACAAGCGCATGAAGCAAAATTACTGTAAGAGGGATGGTTGATTGATTTTATTTTCTCACCAGTTTCAAGGTTACCAGTGAGAACTGATAAATAATCACGCTGAGGACTTGTGGAGTCACATTACTCTTGTAAATACTGATGTTGTGCCAGCATCTGTAGAGTCATTTGCCAAGCAGTTAAAAATGTAAGTCAGTTTCAGGAGTATCGCCTTTCTGTCATGGACCTGGCAGCATCTAGCCTCTCTCCTTCCCTCCCTTCCTTCTTCCATCTTGCTTTGTTTTTATTCCTCTTGTCATGAGGGTGATGCGCTAGATTCGCTAGATTCACTAGATTCTGCAGATACTTGAGTAGTAACATCAGGCTCTAGATCACAGGTGTCAAACTCCTCTCGAGGGCCGGTGTCAAGCAAGACCTTCTAGAACTTGACTCCAGGCAATTCAGCCATTTGATTCATGTTACAGCAGCTCATGAGTGAATGAACATAGTGCAATTTAAGTATTTTTGGAAGTACATTTTTCCAAACACTTAGATTTACTTAAATTTACTTGAGTAGGGTTAGTGGTTGGTACGTCTCCATGAAGTCAAGTTCTCCGGCCCTCAAGGACTGGATGCTCTAGATCGTTGCTTGTGGTACATTCGTTGCCTAACTCACCTCGCTATTTCGTCTCCTTTTCCAACAAATTTCCCTTTAATACAGTTCCTGGATTTTCTTGGCTGGTTTGGACCCTTTGATCCTGTTAGATCATCATTCCTTGGAACCTAACTATAAGGAAATAGACCTTGTTTACAATACCCACTTGCCTGCCCACTTTCCATCGTTGCCCCACTCCCAACTCTCCTGATCACTCGGAGACTTCCCCTACTTGCAAAACTCCTCCATGTTATTAAACTCATTCTTTGTAATAAAGGCTTTGAATATGATTACTTACGACACTTTCAACTTAGTACACTTCTGACCTTATCCAAGATAGTTATTCATTTCTCTTTATATTAAAATGTTAAAGTATATAAAAAATGCAGATTTCTTTTTTAAATATATGCAGCTACTAGATCTCTAAAAGATCTCTATTCACAAAAATCCACCACTTAAAATAATACCACAGTGTCTACCACAAATTCTTTACTGTCTGCAAGGTACTGCTGTAAGGTACAAAATGTTTTGCACGTCTTCTGTACAAAAATTGGGAGCTCAGGTAACTATTGCAGACTACAGATACCATGGCAGTGCCAGGATTGTGAGTGATTGCTGAAAATGTTGAAATGTACTCACTCACTTTTTATTATTATTTGTAAATATGTGTACAAATGGTTGGTTTTTTGTACTGTTTTTATCAATAAATCTCAGCAACAAAGGAAATACACCCATGTGTGTTGATTTCTCCCTAAGATGGCAAACTGAAACACTCCAAGTTTCCTTGAGGCTCAGGAAACTAACCACTCCAAGTTGGTGACTTTTGGAGATTTATTTCCCTGGATGATTGAGAATGCATCAAGACGAACACAAAAGGAAGTTCACAGCTTTTAGCAGCTCCCCCACCCCCTCATTCACACACCCCCACTCCCCTCCAGAATTCTCAGGTAACAACCTAATTTACATATGAATGACTAGACAATTTAGCGTCCACTTGGCTGAAGCTAAAGCCTAGCTAAACACCTACCAGCCATTTGGCTGGAAGGCGGGTTTTAAAGGTAGAAAAGCCAAATGGCTGCTCTCGGGGGCTCTAAGTTAATTAAGCTGTTTTTCACCAAAATTAAGTCAGCTTGATCTGTTTTGAAAATTATATCTTGAAAACGGTGGATGCTAGGACAGCTAACAACAAGCAAACAGTATGTGGTAACTCATACATACTCCCTGCCTTTGGGGAGAGAGAATTTTCTTTCATAAATCCCAGGCAGGTTCAATTGTCTTGGTTGGATTTTAACCTCTCGTTGACCCCTTTTGAGTTAAGAAAAATCTTTATTTGGTCTTCAACAAAAACAAAGAAAGGGTATCTGTTGTTGGTCACATACAAAGGAAGCATGTGACACTAATGAAAAGCTTGTGACATATTTGATGAGTGGGCTATAAATTTAAAATAAGCAGGCTTCTGGTGCATGGAGACATTCATTTTACTTTCCTGTTATGATTCACTTTTCTCTTCCAGAGAAGTTCTGTTGAATGAGCATGCTGCACGTCAGTGACGCTCTGCTTCACAGTCACTCTGCTGGACCCATTCACACCTGTCACCTATTGTATAAACAAAGTCTGCAGCACACTGAGCAGATGCTGTGCAGCAGCTCAAGGTGAGGTGTCCTCAAAGGCACCAACTATTAGTCCTTTTTGTCTTTTCTATCTAGTGCATCCATCCATCCTCCTTACATATATATATATTTTAACTCAACTCAACTCCTCTGGTTAAAAGTATTTAACCCTCTCAGGCTCAAATTAAACTTTTTGTTGCTAATGCACAACCAAGTCCTGCAGTGGTACTTCTGAGTAAAAAAAACTCATAAAATATGTATGTGGGGTAATCCGGTTGTTAGTTTTTAACTGTTGCAAATCAGCAACGCCTGCCTTGAGAGGGTTAAGAATTTTTTGAGATTTTGAAAATGCAGCCATTTAAATAGGAAAATTGCATGTCATTGTCATCGTGAAAAGGTCTAATAGACCTCACCTAGTCTAATATTAATATTGTGTTAGCTAATTAACATAATATCTGTTCTACTACATTTACTAAATGTAGTCTCCTTTAATAAAGTCTTTCCATTTACCCTCACCAGAGTTTTTATTGGGTAATTACATTGGATGACCTTTACCTTCATAACTGCTTTAATTCTTCATCATATAGATTATAGATACAGATCTCAAGGTGCTGGAAACAGAAATTCTGATCCATGTTGATATGACAGCATCACACAGTCACTACAGATTTGTCAGACATGGAACACAGAGGGTTTGTGTTGGATTGAGATCTGGTGACTGTGGAGGTGACAGTGAACTCATCGTGTTCAAGAAACCAGTTTGAGATTATTTGAGTTTTGTGACATAGTGCGTTGTCCTGCTGGAAGCAGCCATCAGAAGACGGTACACTGTGGTCATAAAGAGAAACATGGTGTTCGAACGATGCCTAAAGTGTAGAAATTGGATCACCCACACCATTACGCTACAAATCACAATTTGATGATACAAGGCGCTTTATGAGCCCACCATGCACCTGTCACCACAGAAACAGACAAGGAAACATTTTTCTAATTTTCTATGGTCCACTATCATCGAGCTTGTGTGAAGCTTGTGCCTCAAATTCCTGTTCTTACCTGATAGGAGTGGTACCCTGTAGTATTCAGATGTAACCCACCTACTTCAAGGTTTAACCTGCATTCAGAGATTTTCTTCTGCATAGAATGTAATTAATTTATTGATTATTTATTAGAGTTATTGTTGGTCATTCATGTTTGACCTTTTGTACCACCTAAACTTCAACAAAGTGGATATTTTCCTTTTTTTGGACCATTCTCCAGAAACCGTAGAGATGGTTTTGAGGGACATTTTCAGGAAATTAGTAGTTTCCTAAATCCTCTACATGCCTAAATACAGTTGATGCCATGCGACTGGATTAACAAACAGCTCAAGAAGAGTTCCTAAGGTCCTACGTGCCTTGGAGGATGTGACATTATTACAAATAATAATATAATAATATTATTGCATTTTATTTTTAGGTGCCTTTGCACCTTACATTAGTACACTAAAATAGAAACATATTGTAAACAAAAATTTTTTTTTTTTAAAAAACAAGTACGAATGTATATCGTACACAGTGTGTGTGTGTGTGTGTGTGTGTGTGTGTGTGTGTGTGTGTGTGTGTGTGTGTGTGTGTGTGTGTTCTTAATTTCTACTAAATGTTTAACAGCCAAACATCACCATAAGTTTCTGAGTGCTTAAAATGTTGCTGAAGACCAGCATTTAGCCTGAACTAAGGCATTAAAAACACATATGGTGCAATTATTTTAATGATGCATTATTATTGAGGCTTGGGCTCAATAATAAAGCATCATTAAAATGATAATTGTTGTTGATGGTCAATCAAAAATTAACCTTTTATTTTTATTTGTTGATTTTTTTAGTATTTAACTCTCCATTGGTATTTGATTTTGAACTTCATTTGTTGTGCTTAGTTGTGATTAATATTACAAGGAGGGCTTAAACGTGCTGTCCCCACAATAGGAAAGACAGGCATCTTCTAAATGTGTGCTTTATAATTTCTGACAGATGGGAAAAGTAATGCTTCATGTGGACACTGTAAACAAGTGCAAGTAGAGGTTGAGCAGAAATGATGAAGGGGTTGTGTAAATATATTCATCCATGCATTGGTGTTTAAATCATAATTGTATATGTACGAGCTTTATAAAAGAACGCACCAGTTCCCAGTATTTGCAGCATTTTCATTAATCCAGTTTATGTGAAAGCAAAGACTATGCAATTGCAAACAATCCGTGATAATTTTCCTGAACTAATCCAGATACAACACATACAAAGCGTCTGAGATGTAGATGTCTATTTATACAAAGCAGCTGTGGGTCACAACGGTTCTACATCTGATAGACGTCTGAAAGAAGAAAGGCATTTTGAATTGTTTTATGCATGCTTAAAAAAACATAAAACAAACAACACCTCGTGTATCAGAACAGCAAATAAGAAACACAAATAATAACAAGGAGCTGCTCCCCGAAGCAAACTTCGAGACCACGGCTCCTTCAAAACCCAATTTCTTTTTTTTTTTTTTTCACATTTTGTTATTGCACAAATCATTTGTGCAGAGCATACTCATTAGATGCTTAGTCAGAGATGAAATGAAACCACAATTCATGCTCGCGGAAATGTGGATTTTATTTCTTATGTGTGTCATCGTCATCACGTTTGACACTGAGTGTGTTGTCAATATAAAATGTTAGAAAGTTGTATTAAAAAATGTATTCAGAACCTAAAGTTGCTTAATCCAATTAGTACACATAACATTGCTATATTAGAAAGTTTGTAACTGAGGAATTATCACAGCTAGAAGATGAGTAAAAAGTAGTGCTGTCAACGTTAATCTTGTTAAAATGACGTTAACAAGCTAACCGTGCTAACGCGTAACGTTGTGCAGCCCCATGTGTAACCCAGTCATAGATTACATATTGCACAAAATGTGTTCTTTATACCTGACTGTTAGGACCTTCAAGCCTGTAGTTATATTCATTATCAGTTAGAGCCCCTCCTCATTCTTCTTCTTCTTTGGTGCAACCCGGGCCTTATGTTTGACACCTCTGCTCTAGTCCAGTCATCTTCCTGCCCAACTTCTTCAAGCCTCTGCATACTTCAGATCTGCCATTCAAGCTTTCAGACTCATTCAAGCCTTCATCTTCAGCATCTAGACTCCGGGAGGTGCTGCCATAATTCCTGTCACAGTAGGGATTCCATTCTACTATGATAGGCCATCAAAATCTAATTACTAAATAGCTTACCTGGACTCTGTATATCAATAAATCGTGTTCAATTCCTCCTAATGATCTCTCCTTATCAAAACAACATTTGATGTCCACAGGTAGGAATGGTTTCCTGTGGTGTCCTGTGGCGCATGGTTGAATGAGTCTGTTGTTGAACGTGCTCCTGTGACTATCCACCATGAGATGGGGAGGGTGTAAAGGGTTGTCCGATAATGATGGTCCTTTCTAAAACGAGGTCCACACCCACAACATTACTGGCCTTCCAGATCGGTTCATTGTTGAGTGTTTTGCTACCCCCAGTACACCACAGCATAGAGGATGGCACTTGCTACCACAGATTCATCAAACATCCTGAGCCTCATCGTCAGATGTTAATGTCAGTCATCTCAGGAAATAGAGACAGACTTAGCTCTTCTTGTAGAGGGATGTTTGTTGTCCGTGTGTGAAAACCAAAGTATTTTTCAGCTGTCTTCTCACAGACACCGTGGATGAAAATATAGGTCTCTAGTGTTCTTCTTTTCCTTATTTTCACAACCAGTTCCTTAGTTTTGTTCAGACCATGAAGCAAAGTTGTCCTCCACAGTCCTGTACACTTCCTCATCACCCTCTCTGACACATCCCACTACTGCAGAACAGTGTTGGGGTTGTTAATCAAAAAAAGTCATGTAATACACATTACCTTTAACCATTAACTTTTCTTATAAGTAATGCAGTATGTTATTTCAGTACTTGCCAGACAATGTAATTCTTCATACTGTTTACTCCTAGTTAGTCATGGAGAATGACTTCCCTGGAGGTTTGTTCCTGTTAAAATTGGGTTTTTCCTTTCCACTTTCACCAAGTGCTTGCTCACAGGGCATCGTTTGACTGTTGGTGTCTTCTCTCTATTATTGTACTTGTTATATCGCTTACCATTGCTCCATGAAATTACCTTAAACACACTGTCTCATAACAGTTAACAATATAAAACTTTAGCTACAGTTCCACATACCCACACAAATCCATATCCTAACAAGAACAAGCATAGGATCTTTTTAAGTGTTTATAATTAAACACAAAAAAAAGTTGTCAACCAGTGCAATGAGAGTTCAAAGATATCTCCAGAGTCATTCTGCTTTAGAAACTTGAGTAGTAGAAACCGAGATTACAGCCTAAGTATTCATCACTGCCTTTTTTACATGTTGAAAATCAGCCTCTGGCTGCTGGACTGGGGTCTGCATACACTTAGCTTTAACGTCACTCTGGGTTCTTGGCTGGCTTTGTGTTACCATACAGTCTCTGTAGATGTTTGCAAAGAGCCGTAGTTGTGTTAGCAGCATAATACCATTGTGCTCTTAACCGTTTGTGCAAGAAAATTCAAAGTAAATTCCATATCCTCCCTGGAGCCTGCTCAACATTTTTCCACTTCTTCCACATAAGTGCAAGTTTCTTTGATGGTTTTTTTTTCCTTTCTATCCAGCCAGTGTGTGCAGTTAATTGAAAAACAAAGTGTAATGCAAGTAACAAAGTAGCTGTAGGTGTAATGTAGTTAGTTTAGTACATGTGACATTAAATTTAAAAAATGAATAAGTGAAAAGTGTAATCTGATTACAGTAATGCGTTTTTTTTCCAGTGAATTAACACAACAGATAAACTTCCAGGGCACCTGTGCTTGTTTGCATTTAAACTACAGTTAAAAATTGGATTTGTGTTTCCTCTGCTGAAATTATTATCCACATTATTATTCAAAGTGGTTATTGCCTGTACTAATAAAGTTCTGATGGCTCAAAAATGCTGGACAAGGGTGAATTAAAAAGCCCCAAATTTCAGCCCAGTCTTTCATAGCCTATAACTTGACGAATGTTCACAGAATGAAGGTACAATTTTAGCAGTTTTGCATATTATATATACTAAAGTAATGATACGAAAGAAAAAAAGAATCTGATTCTGCAAAGGTCAGCCTGGAACTTTTTCCAAATATGATTTAATGACCCAACCACAAGAGACAGAGACAATCTGTTGTTGTTTTTTTGACATGCGTATTCATTAAAGTGCATATCAGACAAGCACAGATTCCACAGTTTGACAAAATCTTGTCAGCTGTTTTCCAAATCCTCCTTAAACCATGATGAAATGTTACAGTTTGAAATTAATCTGACATTAGTCCTTTACTAAAAAAAAATCAAATCATGACAAGTAACAGCAGTAGACAACTCATAGCATTTACTAAATAAATCTGACACCAGCAATTCATATCAAAGACAGGACAAAAAGAACAGATTTCCTAATATTTAATCACATTTTTTTCTAGACAGCTTCCCTGTTCAGTGGAAATTTAAATTAAATTTCTGGGATTTGATTCTTCACTTCTTGTTTGCACAAACCAGTCTCCTTGACATCAGGATTTTGTTTATTTTCTGTTCAGTCTCATGACAAAGGCGTGTTTTTATACAGATTTACAAAAAATATCTTCTGTGGTGCAGTTTTAATTCACTGCATGCAAATAAAACATCACAAGTGTCCCTGAGAGGCGATATGAGAAGAGAAGAGGGTGAGTGATAGTCAGGAAGAAAGATGAGATGAGACGTGAAGGGGATGCAGGTGCAGAAATGCCTCTCTCTGATCTCCAATTCTCTCTCTGGAACAAACACAGACACTCCAATCCAAAAGCAAAGACCATGCCAAGCTGCACCGGAACAAAGCCCAAAAAACTTGTGATGAATTTACAGCCGCCATGCTTGACAGATTCGGAGACGGGACAATCAGTCAACGTCCAAGTCGCGTCGGCCTGATATTTAAACCGTGGCAGCCGACACTAAGAGAAAATTGTGTGAACAAGCTGAAAGACAAAGAGGTGCGTGTGCAAAAAAAAAAAAAAAAGTAAGCATAACTGTATAAATCCAATGTTAGGTGGATTTAATCCACAGCCCTTAAGCAGTGTTCATGAATTTATTCATAGGCTTTGGCAGGAATATTGAAGTTATGAAATTAAAGCTTTGGTAACAGGTCAGTTAGTTTAGCAGTGCTCAACACATGTGATGAAATAACAGATTTATTTTCAGAGCTAAAATTTTTTTGAGAATCGAAGTAGTCTTAAAAAAATAGGTTTCCTCTTTCTTCACTTGCCTGCTCCTGAGTGGATTAGTGAGTGGATTAGGACACACACTGATATTAGCATGTTAAATATACAACCAGGAGCCACCCGTTAGGTTAAGCTCATCTAGTCTAGTTGAGCCTAAAAAGGTTTAAACTTGTAGTCTGCACCTCTGAAGCAGACTAGCTCTTTTAATCTGTCTCTTTATGTTTAAATTATATAAAATACATGATTAAACAAAATTTTCATGGACTGTCTTTCTGTACCACACTGGCAATAATGCATTTTTTTCTCTCTTCAAGACTTTACAATACTAAAATTGATAAAATTTACAATTTACATAGAATATCGATCCGCTTATCAGGAGAAACAGTCATTCTGATTTGATCTAGAATGTGAGAATGTACCGATTTTTAAAAAATTAAAATTGTGACTCCACTTCTTTATTGATTCACTTATTGATTAATGCGACTGCTCTTGACGAAGGCACTCACACTTTTCTCCTCCTCTCCCTTAGCTTCCCTGCTTAGCCTCTTATGTCCTTGTCTAGTCTCGTGTTTTTTGTATTACTTTTCCCTGGAACACTCTCTCACAGTCTGTTCTCTAAAATCTAAAAGAGGAATTATGGATTTGATCAACTGGTCCCTAAATGCAATTGACACCCCTTTCTCAACGAGAAGTTTGGGCTTGGGTGAGTCTGAGTGCTGAAGATATCTACCTATTCGGAACCATGATAACAGGGTTCTGGCTGATCGGAGCTGGCTTGGCCCTGACTTATCAAAGAATTAAGAAAGCGGAACTGGCTGTTCAAACCCCCACAAGGCTGCCCGCTGGGATTGAAACGATGGGAAGAGACGTGAGTTTCTCAAAATGGGCTCATTGAGTGCAGCACGGATAAGATCTTGGAAAGGCTACGGCTGCTGCGAATACTCAGAATAAGATCTCTGACTGCAGACTGGATACATCTCGGAAGGGCTCGCTCGGAATAACATCTCTGGGTGCAAACTGGATGACATCTCGGGGAGGCACACTGCCGTGAGTTCTCAGAATCGGCTCCTTGAGCACAAGAATGACAACATCACAGAACGCTTATTCGACACTTATTCCCTTCTGATGCTGACGGTGGATCAAGGAGACCAGCGCACGCAGGCCCAGATGTACTGTCTAAATCGGCTGTCTCTCACCCTGCTATGTGCAGAGGTGTTTTTTTCTGTTTTCAAACTGATCTCCCTGTTGGAGCTCAGTCTGGGGGGAGTTATTTTTTTCTCCTCATCTTTCCTCATATGGTGCATTTTCCAATGTTATACCTCTCTGACCTGTCTTCCCCATGTGATGTTTTGTGTAATGTATGTATGGTCGGAAGGTAAGATGGCGCCGCCATTGCGTGCAATAGGTCGGCAGCCTTATGAAATTTCCCCTTGTGGGACTATAAAGGTATATCAAATCAAATCAAATCAAATATTTTCTACAAGAAAATAAGTACATCTACAGGTTTTCAGCATCAACTCTTTACATATAAAGTAAATAAATTGTCAAACTATTTAGATTATAACACGCTATTACTAAATCTATTCAAAAGTTTTTATTTGAACATCTTGTTTTTATATCTATACTCTATACAGTAACTTACCAAAGGGGATGAGGTCCAGTTTTCCCATCCTATGTAGCAAATTGGAAGGGCTTTTTGTTTATGAGTGAAGCGGTGAGAGCTCATGCTAAATGTAGCAGTCGAAGAACATCAAATACTTGGCACTTCTCGCAGTGAATCCCATGTTGCATAAAAGGGTGTTTCAGTGTATTGCTGGTGTTTCTCTCCTTTATTGAAATAATCATTTCAGATATTACAACTATCACTGTTAGTTATCTTTGTGAAATGTAGCCATGCTTTCTCTGCCACGACTCCTTTATCACATGTATGACATTGTTAATTTGCAATCTGTGCACAGTGCCAGTGTCAATAACGTAACTGAAATGCTGATAGTGTCATCTCATACCCACTTTTATTTGAACTAAATTACTAAACACTAAAACACAAACCAGAAAGAATTTGGTCATTTTACAAAATCTCTCAAAGCATCTGTACATCAGATTCAGATCTGAGCTTGATCTGTGTACGTTGGGGTCAAGTCGGTGTTATAACCATCAAAACAAGAAAAATGGAAAAACACATTTTTCTTGATCAAAAGGCCGTCAAATAAACTGATGCCATTATTTAATCAGAGTCAGGTGCAGAAAGATGAATGAAGCAGGTGCATAAGCTGACTGAGGCAGCTATTGAGGATTATGGAGATGTAGCCATGCTCTTCATGTGACTTTTCTTCATATTTAAAGCTGTTTTTATGTACACACACAAACCTCTTCTCTACCTTTGCTTCTCCAATTTATTTGACAAAAAATAAATTGATCACTTTTGGTGAGACCCCATTTCATATCCAGTGTTGGTCCAAATATCCATTCAAGTGACAATTTTTATGTTGGATCGTTATATGAAATGAGTTGACCAGACAATGATCATCCAGATCAGCATTTTGTCCCTTTCTGTTGTTTGGTTTTGAATTTTCACTTGTGACCTTTCACTAACAATGGACATAAAATGTAACAGCAAATGAATGAGACACATATCTGGGATTTTAGCTAAGACATTTAGTAATGCAGCAACAGAACCATTTAACAGAGCTGAAATGTAGAGCTAAAAACAACATCCGCAAGAGAACATGGAGAATATGCGTCAGAGACATCAGCAAGCAGCAGTCAGACATAACTGATATTAGAGTCTCTGGAAATAGATGCATGTGTCTCATGAAAATGAAAATGCCTATAATGGAGTCCTTGAAAGCTGGTTTGAGAACAAATGGGTCGATTTGTTTTTTTAAGCTTAGAAATGGAAACAGCAGATGCAATTTGTGAAAAGTGACAGAGACAAAGCATTTAAAGATTGCATCAAAGACAAAGACTGCACTGATGTGTTTTGAAATTGGCAGTAGTAGCAAACTGCATGGTGTAATGATAAACATGTTATTTTTTATTGAAAACTGATACATTAAATACACTTAGTCATTGAGGGCTAGCAGGAGGGACCATGCGCTTACCTGCTGCTCCTTGGCAGGTAGCTCCATGCCCTCCTGGGTTTTAATTGCACCCTAGAACACATATGCATCAACACTACAATGAGCGGGTGGAGGGAGGTTTGGAGTCTTCTCCCACCCCCATTCTCTGCGGCCTGCTGGAGCGGGGGGGCTAGTAGGAGGAGTTGGCCGTCCGACTGCGGTCTGGGGTGTGGGGCCTCCCTGCTGCTGCGGAGTCGGGGTGGTCTGCCTCTCCCCACCGCAGGGAAAAGGGTAACACCACCTGGGTCTGGGTGCAATTCCCCCCTCCAGGGGCAAGGGTACCTAGACCCGGTTTGTAGAGTACGCTTGGGGAGTGTGATTGTGTGTACAGCGTCTCTTTATGTCTGTCTCCACGTTGGTTGAGTGTGGAGTGAGTGCATATGAGAGCATGAGGGTGGGAATGGATGTTTGTGTCTGTGTGTGCCTGTATGTCTGTGTCTATATGTCAGGTTGGGTATCAGACGCCACCTCTCTGGGGACACCTCAGGCCCTCCAAGGTTTGGAGGCCTATCTCCACCCACCACCACTTCCCCTGCCGGTGGCGGACTCCCTCAGGTGTCGGTGTGTTGGTGGTTCTTTGTGTCTGGGGGTGGGCGTCCGGGTACACACCGGCTCACTCCTTGGCGGCCGCTTGTCGGGGCCTGGGGCCTGGGGCTCGCTCGGGCCCCTTTGGAGGTGGGGTGCCCCCGGCCTCTCGGCCTAGGGCTCGGTCACTCAGGCGCAGCTGGGGGCCGGCGGAGCTCACGGGCGCGTCACTGCAACCCCCCCTGGCTTCTGCTCCGCGGCTGCTGAGTGAGCCCTCATCTGGGACTCTCCTCAGCTCTTACTGGAACAGTGGCGCGGCTGCCCCTCTGTTGGTCTTCCATGGTCTCCTGTGTTCTGGGGTCCTCTGGATGTCTGGAGTTTTGATCTCCTCCATACCCGCTTCACACCCTGGAGGACGGGGCTGTGGCCCCCCCACACTCCCTAGCAGATCATTACATGGAGAAACCTTTGGAATGCAAGCATGCTGATCCACACAGGTATGCACACATGGGTATTCACAGACGCGGACTAAAGCTTTCTTGGCTGCTGCCTCAAAGCACACTGTGCGCTGTCTATCTTGCGTGCTGCACAATATCGTTTATTACTTAGTAAATACTGATTTCTATGACTAGCTAGTTTATTGTGATGGTGCTTTGTTTTCTCTATTATTATGTTGCTCTTTGTTGTTTGCTGTCTCCTCTGTTTGTTTGTTTGTTTGTTTTTTCTCCATACAGGTGACCCAGGAGTTTTTTTTTTTTTTTGTCTCTCTTCCCCCCCCCTTCTCACCGTCTCTTCTCCCCTTGGGTTTTCTTTCTTTCTCTCCCCCTCTCTCTCTCATTCATTCCCCCTGTCCTATTTATTAAAAAAAAAAAAAAAAAAAAAAATGACAAAGGATGAACTGAAGCTCTGCCATCACGTAATGTCGCATACTGCTGTTTCTGATGTCATTTAAGAAAAAAAAAAAAAAAAAAAAAAAAAAAAAAAAAAAGAAAACTGATACATAATTACAGTTGTGGTCAGAAGTTTACATAGACTCACACAGGGCATGAATGACATAGTAATTTTTCATCTTTTAAAGATTTTGTTGAGCTTTTCTTTTTCCAGGGTCAATGACCGAACAACATGCATCTTTAACAACAAGTTTGAATTTACTTTGGATTATCTTTAATACACACAGGGTCAAATGTACACAGATACTGTATGCACATTATAAACAAAGTACCACTTAAATCTTTTAATGGTTGCTACTGGAGGAACTACAATATTGTTTAACTTAACAAGGCTGAGGCTTATTAACTTCTCATTAGTCATCATGATTGACTACAACTGGTAGTTTCTTTTGATTGACCAATACTGAGAACAATGAGAAATTACAAGAAACTCAGTGAAGAACTAAGATGAAGAACTGTAGTTTGGCAGGTCTTTGAAACCATTTCTAACTGCAGATTTCAAGATTATAAGTTCTAAAGTCTGGAAGAAGACCCATACTTTCATCCTCAGATGAGAAGACATTGGTTTGGATGTTCAGAAACAACCTGGGACCAACCAAAGCTTAAACCTGGCATAAATTGGAAAATGCTGATACACCAACATCACTGTCCACATTGAACCCAGTCTTACATCACTAAGACTGAGAGTGTGTTGATCAAGAAAGAAGCCCCTGCTCCAAAATCAACACCTTCAGACTCAAATGAACAAGCCAAACGCCTTCTGGTGAAAGGTTTTATGGTCAGATGAGCTATTTGGTCACAATAACAACAGGTATGTTTGGAGGAGTAAAAATGAGGCTCTCTCCTCAGTGTCCCAAACACATCAAAACTGGTCAACATTAAGCTTCTGGAATGGCCTTCCCATAGCTCTGACGTCAAGCCTGTTGAATTTTCCTCAACTTTCAATCCCATTTCAAATTTGTGGACTAACTGGATCAATATCAGGAAAGCAACAAAATTGAATTACTATAACAATTCTGCCAAGATGCCTACCAAAGGGTCAAGGTGCAACTTGCTAAGGGACATTCATTCAAATATTAATGAATGAATGTCCCTATGGCATTGGCCATAGGTGTGACTGTTAGTGTGAATGGTTGTCTGTCTACATGTTGGCCCTGCAACAGACTGGCAACATGTTGAGTGTATGACTGTGTAGGCTCCAGCTCCTCGTGACCCTGACTTGTAAAAGCAGAAGATGGATGGATCCAGATCAGTGAGTGAGTGGTGTATACAGGGAGTGCAGAATTATTAGGCAAGTTGTATTTTTGAGGAATAATTTTATTATTGAACAACAACCATGTTCTCAATGAACCCAAAAAACTCATTAATATCAAAGCTGAATGTTTTTGGAAGTAGTTTTTAGTTTGTTTTTAGTTTTAGCTATTTTAGGGGGATATCTGTGTGTGCAGGTGACTATTACTGTGCACAATTATTAGGCAACTTAACAAAAAACAAATATATACCCATTTCAATTATTTATTTTTACCAGTGACACCAATATAACATCTCCACATTCACAAATATACATTTCTGACATTCAAAAACAAAACAAAAACAAATCAGCGACCAATATAGCCACCTTTCTTTGCAAGGACACTCAAAAGCCTGCCATCCATGGATTCTGTCAGTGTTGTGATCTGTTCACCATCAACATTGCGTGCAGCAGCAACCACAGCCTCCCAGACACTGTTCAGAGAGGTGTACTGTTTTCCCTCCTTGTAAATCTCACATTTGATGATGGACCACAGGTTCTCAATGGGGTTCAGATCAGGTGAACAAGGAGGCCATGTCATTAGTTTTTCTTCTTTTATACCCTTTCTTGCCAGCCACGCTGTGGAGTACTTGGACGTGTGTGATGGAGCATTGTCCTGCATGAAAGTCATGTTTTTCTTGAAGGATGCAGACTTCTTCCTGTACCACTGCTTGAAGAAGGTGTCTTCCAGAAACTGGCAGTAGGACTGGGAGTTGAGCTTGACTCCATCCTCAACCCGAAAAGGCCCCACAAGCTCATCTTTGATGATACCAGCCCAAACCAGTACTCCACCTCCACCTTGCTGGCGTCTGAGTCGGACTGGAGCTCTCTGCCCTTTACCATCCAGCCACGGGCCCATCCATGTGGCCCATCAAGACTCACTCTCATTTCATCAGTCCATAAAACCTTGGAAAAACCAGTCTTGAGATATTTCTTGGCCCAGTCTTGACATTTCAGCTTGTGTGTCTTGTTCAGTGGTGGTCGTCTTTCAGCCTTTCTTACCTTGGCCATGTCTCTGAGTATTGCACACCCTGTACTTTTGGGCACTCCAGTGATGTTGCAGCTCTGAAATATGGCCAAACTGGTGGCAAGTGGCATCTTGGCAGCTGCACGCTTGACTTTTCTCAGTTCATGGGCAGTTATTTTGCACCTTGGTTTTTCCACACGCTTCTTGCGACCCTGTTGACTATTTTGAATGAAACGCTTGATTGTTCGATGATCACGCTTCAGAAGCTTTGCAATTTTGAGACTGCTGCATCCCTCTGCAAGATATCTCACTATTTTTGACTTTTCTGAGCCTGTCAAGTCCTTCTTTTGACCCATTTTGCCAAAGGAAAGGACGTTGCCTAATAATTATGCACACCTGATATAGGGTGTTGATGTCATTAGACCACACCCCTTCTCATTACAGAGATGCACATCACCTAATATGCTTAATTGGTAGTAGGCTTTCGAGCCTATACAGCTTGGAGTAAGACAACATGCATGAAGAGGATGATGTGGACAAAATACTCATTTGCCTAATAATTCTGCACTCCCTGTATATTTGGTTTAGTATATATTTGAGCCTGTATGTGTATTTTAGACCATGCGTGGATTAGAGAAAACCCCAAATATATTTGAGCATTTGCACCCAATTCTTGACTTTTTAAAGTCATTAAAGATGTATGCCGTGCAGTCATTCCAATCTGGAAAAAGAAGAGCTCAAAGGAATCATTAAAAACCCCAAATTACCGTAATGTACATGCCCATGATAAATATACACAAGACTGTATGACGAGTGTATATAAACCTATAACTTATATGTTTATAAGTTCATAAATCTTAGTGTACAATGAGAAATGTGAACATTATCCACTTTAGCAGACGGAGTGAAAGTGGAGTGCATTTAAGTCTATAACTGGTAAGATATAAAAAGTAATGCTTATGCTAACAATATTTCCCAAATTCCTAACATAAAGACTATCTTATCTTAGCTTAGCTTATTATTCTGAATGGGATTGGGAGATAATATGTAAATTCATCTCTACAACCTAAAGAAGAAACTAAAAATGATATGAAAGTTTACCAATAGAAAATGTATTCTTCTTCATTCTGAATTTAGTAAAATCTGCCTGTAAACACTTGATCATTACATATTTTCCTCAAAACTGGGGTGAAAAAGTATTTTGTTGTCACAACTCAATAACAAAAAGAAATTTGTGCCTTGCTCCTCTTTTTTCCCCACATTGTCCTGTAGTGGACTTTTTTCCAAACAAAATGACACAATGCAACACAAGTTGAATTCTTCCATTTGGGTTTGGACTGAAGAAAATTGTAGTTGTGATTGCATCATTAGTCTTTCTTTCCCCAATCCCACGTTCCCCAAACAAAGTCAATGAAGATAATGCTTCACACTATTGGTGTGTACTTTGTAGCTGTTGGTATTTTAAGCAACATTTATGCCTTTTTCTTTGGAGGATATAATGTTCCAGCAGATAAACATGCCTGTCAGATAGCTTATTGAAGCAAAACCTGCATCTACTGTAATTGAGATAAGCTCCCCTGCCAGCAGTATTCCCTGCAGTCATACACCCACCGAACAAACCTGAATGAAAACACCTTGGAGGAATGCATACAAACACCCTCAAACACACAAAAAGGTTTATGAAGCAGTTTTATACCACCCAAAGCAGTTTTAGCCTGCTGTTCACTAAATATGGCACTGAAGTCACTGGAGTGATACCTGGCCCACTCAGCTTCTTTTCCACGCCTGTTGTAATCTGTTTGCGTGTAAGTGCATGGGAGCGTGTTAGTGGCATGATTCAAATGTATCAACATTTTTCAATCTGCCAGAGAGTATTAAGTTGCTGTACAGTGAGCTCTGACAGAGTTTGCTTTGTTAATCCCTTAAACAATGCAATCAAGTTATTATCATAAACCCTCAACCTTTCTTTTAAGTTCTACTTACAGCAAAAACTGAATTAGAAAGTGTGCAAACTCAGGGTTCTTCACACTTTAAGGTTTTAGGCTCCTGATAAAAGCTGATGCAACTGAGTTAGCTTTAATGTGATGACTAAAGGGAGCCAAAGCATTTTTTTAAGTGAGACTTTGAAGACCACGTTCTTACTGTGTGACTGCTCCTCACAACCAACAATCAGAAAACAAGCTGAAGTGGATATCGAGGGTTTATTTTTCACTCACTATGTGTCTATATACTTCTCTGCTCTTGCTCTCTTTCACAGCATGTCTTTTTCCTGTCTTCAGCCACTCATTCCCAACTGGTTGCTGCAGATGGCCACACCTCCTTGACCCTTGTTCTGTTGGAGGTTTCTTCCTGTTAAAAAGGTGTTTTTCCTTCCTACTGTCAACAAATAATTTGCCCATAGTGGGTCATATTATTGCTGGAGTTTTCTCTATTTCTTTGTATTATTGTAGGGTCTTTACCTTACAATATATATTGTCTTGAGCCAACTGTTGTTGTGATTTGACGCTATATAAAGAAAATTGAATTGAATTGAATGACCTGATCATGCCCAGATCATCCAGTGGACCCCTGGGCACCAAAGTCTGGTGCACCCAAAACAACTTGTTTTGATGATCGCAGGCAAGTTTTTTGGGCATTCAGATACAGTGGGGCAAAAAAGTATTTAGTCAGCCACCGATTGTGCAAGTTCCCCCACTTAAAATGATGACAGAGGTCAGTAATTTGCACCAGAGGTACAATTCAACTGTGAGAGACAGAATGTGAAAAAAAAATCCATGAATTCACATGGTAGGATTTGTAAAGAATTTATTCGTAAATCAGGGTGGAAAATAAGTATTTGGTCACCTCAAACAAATTTCTGGCTCTCACAGACCTGTAACGTCTTCTGTAAGAAGCTTTTCTGTCCCCCACTCGTTACCTGTATGAATGGCACCTGTTTGAACTCATCATCTGTATAAAAGACACCTGTCCACAGCCTCAAACAGTCAGACTCCAAACTCCGCCATGGCCAAGACCAAAGAGCTTTCGAAGGACACCAGGAAAAGTATTGTAGACCTGCACCAGACTGGGAAGAGTGAATCTACAATAGGCAAGCAGCTTGGTGTGAAAAATCAACTGTGGGAGCAATCATCAGAAAATGGAAGACATACAAGACCACTGATAATCTCCCTCGATCTGGGGCTCCACGCAAGATCTCATCCCGTGGGGTCAAAATGATCATGAGAACGGTGAGCAAAGATCCCAGAACCACACGGGGGGACCTGGTGAATGACCTGCAGAGAGCTGGGACCAAAGTAACAAAGGTCACCATCAGTAACACACTACAACGGCAGGGAATCAAATCCCGCAGTGCCAGACGTGTTCCGCTGCTGAAGCCAGTGCATGTCCAGGCCCGTCTGAAGTTTGCCAGAGAGCACATGGATGATACAGCAGAGGATTGGGAGAATGTCATGTGGTCAGATGAAACCAAAGTAGAACTTTTTGGTATAAACTCAACTCGTCGTGTTCGGAGGAAGAAGAATACTGACTTGCATCCCAAGAACACCATACCTACTGTGAAGCATGGGGGTGGAAACCTCATGCTATGGGGCTGTTTTTCTGCCAAGGGGACAGGACGACTGATCCGTGTTAAGGACAGAATGAATGGGGCCATGTATCGTGAGATTTTGAGCCAAAACCTCCTTCCATCAGTGAGAACTTTGAAGATGAAACGAGGCTGGGTCTTCCAACATGACAATGATCCAAAACACACCGCCCGGGCAACAAAGGAGTGGCTCCGTAAGAAGCATTTGAAAGTCCTGGAGTGGCCTAGCCAGTCTCCAGACCTCAACCCCATAGAAAATCTGTGGCGGGAGTTGAAAGTCCGTGTTGCTCGGCGACAGCCCCAAAACATCACTGCTCTCGAGAAGATCTGCATGGAGGAATG
The DNA here is from genome assembly GCF_041146795.1 of Maylandia zebra. Classification (NCBI taxonomy): domain Eukaryota; kingdom Metazoa; phylum Chordata; class Actinopteri; order Cichliformes; family Cichlidae; genus Maylandia; species Maylandia zebra. The sequence continues at coordinate 27,328,778 of NC_135169.1, forward strand.
GGCCAAAATACCAGCTACTGTGTGTGCAAACCTGGTAAAGACCTATAGTAAACCTTTGACCTCTGTTATTGCCAACAAAGGTTATGTTACAAAGTATTGAGTTGTATTTTTGTTATTGACCAAATACTTATTTTCCACCCTGATTTACGAATAAATTCTTTACAAATCCTACCATGTGGATTCATGGATTTTTTTTTTCCACATTCTGTCTCTCACAGTTGAATTGTACCTCTGGTGCAAATTACTGACCTCTGTCATCATTTTAGGTGGGGGAACTTGCACAATCGGTGGCTGACTAAATACTTTTTTGCCCCACTGTATGTTGTCTTCTTCCTCTCTTATTCTTCTTCCTCTCCTTTCTTATCTCGGTCTCTCTCCCTGACAACCTCCTCCCTGATGTTCTCCTCTTCATTTCCTCCTTCATCCCACTCCTGGTCTTTAGACAAATGAAACTCAGAGACCTTTTCTTAAATATTACTTTTGGGAAGTGTCCACTTTTTGTTTGAAAAAAAATACAGGCTCAGCAGAAATATTAATCGGATTCTCGTGTCTTTGGTTGTAAAGGGCAGACTGGCTTCTACATCTTTGAGCTGCCGCTACAGCTAACCTCAAGATTATCAAGCTGCTGAACACTGCCGTAGCATCTTTTAAGTTAACTTCAATGTTTTCATCTTGAACTGTTTGAACAATAGATGACAATATGCTGGCTATCCCACATGATAACCCATTTTTGCCTGTTTTGTTTATTACTGAAGTTCTGCATCTGCAGTAGCTAGCTGACTTTGGGAGAGACTGCTAGGTACAGCAGATTTTTTTTTTCTTATTCTCTGAGAGACAATTTTATCCCTCAAATTATCCATTGGATAATCCAGTCCAGGAGCTAACACAACCCTTCAGCTAAAGCCATATACTGGGAAAATACCTTATTAAATTGTTTGTTTTAAATCAACATGAAAGCACATGCTTAACTATTGGCTCTGAAATATTCTAAAATGGGGCACAGCAAATTTAAAAATGGATTGCTTTGACTGAATTCTAGTCTTTGATATTCACAAAGGAGAACAAACATCCACTCCAGCCCACTACACAACACACTTTACAACTAGATAGAAATGACTGGATGTTGTGCTGGTGAGCGATACATGAAATAAATCAAACTAAATATTGTGAGAAAATGTATAAGTGCAAGGTTTTTACTATAAAAGATTTTTCAGTGTACTTAAGCTTAAGACTAGATTCTTTACCCACCGCCCACTGCACAAAGTTATCTGGTGAATATAAACACTGATTGAGCCCAATGGGAACAGATCCAGTCCAACTAGGCTCAGTCAGTATCACTGCATCCAAATTGCATTCATAATCAGCTTGGCAGCCTTCAAGAGGGTGTCCAGCTTTGCTACTTGGCCAAAACTTAGTTCATTATTTTGCTGCTTGTCAAAAACTGAATATAATTTAGCGGACACTTAATGGACCAACTCCCTTCCCGTTGAGGTCAAATTCACTAAATGTCTGCCAACTTTCAGCTTCATTTTTTTATGCCAGTCTCTATATGAGCAGTTCTCATGAATAAAACATTCTTTATGTCGAATTAAAATGAGTCAACATTCAGACACTGCATTGCAATGTTTTGGTCGAATGATCAAATTTGGTTCCCATTTCCAGCTCATAGGCTAATAATACAAAATTGGCATTTTAGAACTGCATCAGTGCCAGCACCTTGTTTAGGAAGCAACATTTACTGCTTGAGTTTTGAATCAAAGTTAATCTTTTTTTTTCCAAAGCCAATATTAAACAGTACATTACGCATTCATCAATCTATCCATGCATTCGTGAATGGGTGGGAAACATAATGATAGTTGGTTTGGTCCATATCAGTTCTGGGTGCCATTACAAAACTCAGCACATATTCTGTCTTCTTGGCTAAAAGAAAAACTTGCTGCTGATATAAGCATGCATAAAATTAATTCAAACATCTTGCTTTGTGTGTGAAACAACCTTTCACTGCTATATATATATATATATATATATATATATATAAGTACTTCAAAATTTTATAATGAAAAAAAAAGGGAGAACACATCACATATTTGAATATACTATTTAAAAAACTGCTCTTTTCAAAAAAGTGAAATTAGGTTTGGTACATGGTGTCATACTGAGGAAATATCACTCAGTATCAAGTTGGATTCCCTTTTGCCCCATTTAACCGTTAATATCAGTGGAACCATTCCTCTGATTTGTACTGTTTTAAAGATTATGTGTTTTGCATATGAGAAGCTGTAAATAAAATATCATCCCCTACATGTGAAGCTGTAAAGCTTGCTACATTCCTCCAATTCTGCTGTCAGAGATCAGACATCCAAATAATTTCAAGCATCCGACTCCAGTTGACTGCTATCACTCTCAGACTCTGTGTGTCAAAGGTTCACCTGTCAGGGACCCTGGATCTGAGCGATCCAGGGTCCCTGAGCAGTTATGGACCTCTATTTTATTATATGTGTTTTTGGTGTTGCTATCCCTCGTTCTCCCTACACACCTGCAAGCAGGTAGGTAGGTAGGTAGGTAGGTGTGTGTGTGTGTGTGTGTGTGTGTGTGTGTGTGTGTGTGTGTGTGTGTGTGTGTGTGTGTGTGTGTGTGTGTGTGTGTGTGTGTGTGTGTGTGTGTGTGTGTGTCTGGGAGCAGGTGCCAGGTGGTTGGCCACACCTGAAGACCATCACACAGCTGATCAAGCCCCGTCGGAGGAGCTACTTAGGAGTGTGGTGGAGCTCTCTCCGACGCTGGATCATTGCGTGGCTTCACGTTAGTCTCTTGACCAGTTACTAAGTTTAGTCTGATGCATTGTGGTGTGTCTGACGGCTGCCTCTCTGTTATTTCCCCAGGAGACACGTGGAAACGAGAGGGCAGCGATCGCGGGGTGCTCAGACACTGAGGAACGGAGACAGGAACACTAGCACTGGGAAGAGGACATGTCACGGGAGTCGGGAACGTACTGAGGATTTATTGTTATGTTTTCCATTCACTGTAAATAAACCGCACTGTTTGCATTCAGAGCGTCGCGCCTGGGTCCTCCTTCCTCACATCCCCACGGTTGGCCAGCAGGCCAGCATCAACCATGGCATCACCGATAATTGCCATTTAATTTATAAATGCATAAAGATTGGCAACACATTGCAATTAATCTGCCTGTGCCAACTTATCTGCAGCGTGCCTCTTTGTCATAGGGGACTTGACTCAACTGATTATCAGCTATTTGTATTCTAGTTATATTCCTATATAAAGCAATATTACCAAGTGCCTGTATCATTGTGAAGTTAATGCAGCTTCCTGCAGTGACTTTGTCACTATTTGTGCAAGAATTTCTGAATTTCCTTTTCAAGCAAGGTTCTGACTGTAAGTAGTGAAGGTCAATTCTGTTTACTGTGAATTTCCATGTAGACTTATTATTGCACATGTAATTACTAGTTTAATCCTAATTGTAGGTTGACTAAATCTGACTTTATTGAAGCACAAAAGTCACCTCATATATGTAACTGACTCCAACTGTCTTTGAAGCAACTGTTTCAAAGGCAACAAGATTGCAAGTTTATTGCACAGGGTTGCGATCATTTTGCCTGTGCTGTGGTCTCCAAACACAGTTCTCCTTGCTGTAGCTCGAGAATTCAACTGACAACAACTCTGGATGTTGGTGGATTTTACTGTCGGGTCTACTTGCTTCCCTGTCCCTTCTTAAGTTTTCTTTTTGTTTCTCTGCACCTCAAATTTTGTATTTCAGTTATACAGACATCTTACGCTCCTTTGAAGTAATTTGCCTTCATTAAAGAGAGAGCTTAAGGCATTTCCTCCTTAAATCTTTCACTACATGAAGCTGTTTTAAGTCATCCTCTGACTCGTCTGGTGTAAGACCAAATGAGATCAATCACTTGCGGTGACGATAGGGAAGTCCTTTGGAAATGAAGCGTAATGTGAGACGTGTAAAAAGAGATCAAAGGAGAAAGTGAGGCAAAAACAAAAAGGAAAGAAGAGGGAAAAACAATGAAGCAACAGGATGATGCAGGGAGGCAGCGTGTCAAAGTGGGAAGGCAAAGAGCTGGAAAGTAGAAAGCAAAAAGACGAACCGCAAAAAGTGGTGGGAGAGAGGAAGATGTGCTCTTTAATAAAACAGTGACTCAGAAAGTGAGGGATCATAAGTGGCAGAGCACAGGGAAAGTGGAATATTAGGATGAGAGAGTCGGGGGAGGAACACAGTGAAAAGTTACATGCCTCCTTTTTCCGTCTTTGCAATAATATTGTAATACATATAAAGTCATCCTTTGGTCTGCTAGATGGGTAACTGAAGACCCTTGACTGCTTTAGCGAGACATAAAGTACAGGACAAATAAAGAACACAAACTGGTTGTTAAAGGATTGTTGGAGGCGACGTACCAAGAAGAAAACTCACAATCCTCCATCGCCATTAGACTCAAAATGAGAGATGATTCTTGCTATCCGGAGCATCTGGAAGCTGATGGGCCTCAAAAAGGTTAATTTGATTTAGTCTGGCCATATTCATTACAGAGCAGAATAAAAATGATTCATAATGATTTGGTCTAATGCATCTGCAGTTAGTTTATTATAATAGGTTTAAAAAGAATGGAAAGTGAGGAGATGGAGATAATATGCAAAGATGAAAAGGCAAACTAGGGACAAAAGTTTGAGGAAAGGAAATAGTCTGGAGAAAAACGAGTGAGACAAAGCAGAGAGACTGACATGGCAACTCCTGAAGAGTCATGAAAAAGTGGCAATGAAATGTAAGAACGCTGTATGTTTGCAAGGAATAATCTGATGCCATTGTTTTACACTAACCATTCACCAACATAGTTTTAATCTACTTCATTTCTACGCTCACAAACAGCTTCACACTGGGAAGGGAAGGGAAGGGAATATGAAGCTCCAATATGCTCCACAGACTGAACACTTTGCCATCGGATGCTTGAATAATCAGTGTACAACAATTTCATTTTTCATAACACCTTATATTTGGGTTTGCAGCCATCCATTGCTGCCAGAGGATGTCAACGCCTGAGAAAATGGTGAAAGATTGAAAGACTAAGGAGCAGTGCTGTGAGAAATATGTACAACTGGAACAACAACTGTGCGGCTGTGCCAAGATTCTGAGTCTGGAGGAGGAGAGGAAAGGAAGGGAGAAGTAGAAGTGACAATAAACCTGCAGAGATGCTGGATCATGATCCAACCTGAAATGGAGGTAGGCCAGGAGCAGTACTTGATAACTGTAATATCTTTTGTTCTGAGCACAAGTTCTGTCTGAGGGCTAGTATGAACAAATACCTGTTATTTAAACACTTCAGATTATTGTAAAAAAGATTTGTTTAAGCAGTGTAAGTATCAGAGACGTCACTGCAGGATTGACCTTGTCGATTAATCAAATAAAAACAGCATCAACTCAGGGGAGGCTGAAGGTTACAAAGCACGGCGCACACACTAAAGAAGCTGCCCAGATGAAAATGGGTATGTTATAACATCATGTGATTTCTGTTGTACCAAATTAGACAAAATTGTTAATTTTTGTATTAATCTCATGATGCATGCTTAAACATCCAAGTGAGGAAATCTCAAAAAGTTGATTCTGTTCATCTGGACTTAGCATCTTTAGTGGGAGAAACACTCATCCAAGTGACTTCTTCAGTCTCTAAACAACTCTGTTTCATTGCATATGTACTGCATACGAGGCATTCTTAAATACTTATTTGGTTTTGTATGAAAATCACTGTCCACTGGTATTATATAAGCAAAAGAAAAGGAAAACTACTGGTAAACCATGGATAACAAAAGGACTAGAAAATGCATGTAAAAAGAAAAATAAACTGTATAGAGATTATATAAAACTTGGAACAAAGCCTGCTGAAATGAAATATAAAGTTTATAAAAATAAGTTAGTATTAATTATCAGAAAGGCTAAGAAAGAGTATTATAATAAATTCACAAAAACAAAAATAATGTTAAGGGTACGTGGAATATCTTAAAAAACATCTTGGGTAATAAATATACATCTTTAAATTTACCTACTTACTTTAATACGAAAAATAAGGTCGTAAGTGATATGAATGAAGTGGTAAATGGATTTAATTCTTTTTTTGTAAATATTGGGCCTAACCTGGCAAACTTAATTAGAAAACAGGATGATTCAGAATGGAAAGGAGATAGCAGAGTGGTACAGTCTATGTTTTTAGAGGAAATCACTGAAAAAGAAATCATAGCTATTGTAGCAAAATCTAAAAACAAGACCTCCACTGACTGTGATGGGTTAGACATGGTCATCGTAAAAAAGACTTTGGATTGTATAATCAAACCTCTCTGTTATATTTTTAATCTCTCATTTTATTCGGGTGTATTTCCTGACCGAATGAAAGTGGCAAAAGTTATCCCCCTTTATAAATCAGGAGACAGACATAGTTTTAATAATTATAGACCAGTGTCATTGCTATCACAGTTTTCTAAAGTGAAAATATCAACTGTTAAGTGAAAGTCAGTACGGATTTCGACGGAACAGATCAACAGCAATAGCATTAATGAATACTATTGAAGACATTTCATCAGCAACACATCATAATAAACATACTATAGGGGTATTCATTGATTTAAAAGAAGCTTTTGACACTCTGCAACACTCCATCTTGATTTCTAAGTTAAGTACTTATGGTGTGAGAGGAATAGTATTGAACTAAGCAGTTATTTAGATAATAGGTTTCAGTATGTGCAGTGTTTAGGCAATTCATCTGATAGAATGAAAATAGAATGTGGGGTCCCTCAAGGTTCTGTTTTAGGACCAAAACCTTTTAATTTATATATAAATGACATTTGTGATGTGTCAAAAATGTTAAATTTTGTTTTGTTTGCAGACGATACAAATTTTTATTGTTCCAGAAAAAACTTGAAAGAATTGGTTAAAATTATGGTTATTGAAATGAAAAAAATAAACAAAATGGTTTGATGTAAATAAGTTATCGCCGAATTTGGAAAAAAAACAAAGTTTATGATATTCGGAAAACCGTGTAAAGGAGGAAGAGATAGTATTATCTATAGAGGGAGTATTAATTGAAAGAGTGACAGAATTCTGTTTTCTGGGTGTAATAGTGGATGACAAGTTAACATGGAAACCTCATATTGAACATGTTAAAAAAAGTTGGCTAAAGATATTTATTTCCTGGGTAATGTAAGATATATTAGATTACAAGACAATGAGAATAATATATTTTTCATTGTTTCTACCCTATCTGAGTTATTGTGTTGAAGTATGGGGGAATATATATGTGACTGTAGCAGTGGCACGGCAATGTGAAGGGGACCAAATGGAAAAAACAACCACATGAGCCTTCAATTGTTTTCAAAGCTTTGACTATATTTTCTCTTTTTTTTGTGGTACAGAGGTTTTGTCATGCTCATCAGCAACACATCTAGAAAAAATCCCCTGGGCCTCTCAACAAACCCCTCCTTAAATAGATGCTGGTCATACCATTACCAATAAAATGTAAAAAGGTCTTCCCACCCCGACACAGCCCAACTACAAAAACCTATACAGTGAAACATTGCAGTTATTTTGACACACCTCACAAATATCTGATTACAAAACACCCCCCAACTAAACAATATCCCAACTAACTAAATCAAATCAAACTGAAAATTCAACCCACTCCCCCCTCAGCTCTCATCAGATGGTTCAACCCACTATCAGTGGGTGATTGGTAAACTCCTTTCAGGTGAACATCATTAGGCCATAATCATGTGTGCACTCCATGACTAAGGCCTTCAGGAAGTTGACTTCAAGGGAGAGGGAGAGAGAGAGAGAGGTTAATGGACTTCAAAACAAAAGCATAACAAAATCAAAACTTCCTATTAGACACTGTGAGTGCGTACATCATATAGTGAGGGCGATGCTCCCCAGCACCCTCACAGTGACTAATATGAAACCATTATATTTATCACAGAAGAGAGCGCTTCAAATTATGCATAATGTTAAATATAGAGAACACACTAATAGTTTGTTTATAAAATCTAAATGATTAAAACTAGAAGATATAGTGTAATTACAGACATTAATTATTATGTTTAGGGCAAAAAATAAAACACTACCTCTTAAGTTACAATGTTTATTTGTATTGTGTTCAGAAAATGGGGACGGCAGAAGGAAGTTTTATTGTAAGCACCGGTTTGCTTGAACCACACAAAGGCAAATGTGCCCAACAGTCATAGGCATAAGAAACTGGAATTCTCTCAATGATCAACTTAAGTGTTGTACAAACGTTTCTCAATTTAAAATCTGCTATAAGAATAGAATGATAAACCAGTATGAAGAAGTTGAAAATAATTGAATTTAATTTTAGAAAAAAATTATCCTTTTAGTTTGATATTTAGTGGTATTGTTCATTGTTGAGTATGTTGTTCTGTTTGGTTTGTTTTGTTTTGTTATGTGCAGAATATTGTCGCAGTGTAATTTTGGTTGCCTACTTGTATTGTCACAGATAGGGCGCAGGTGTCAATAAGAATTTATTCTTCTTCCTGCTGCTTTTCATGCATGGAAAGTGTTACTTTAATTGAAAGGAAGGTGTTAGGATGCCTGGGTCGTCGACCCAGGGTTTTTGAGTTTATGATATTATTTATACTGTCTAGTTTTTGGTTTCTTTTAGTTCTGTCTTATGGCTTAGGTCTCTGTCTTCTTTAGTTGCTCTGTCTCCCCTATCACGTGCATCCCCTTGTCTAGTTCGCGTCTATGTGTATCTTAAGTTCCTATATCCCCGTGTTCAGTCAGTGTTTGTGTCTGCCCTGTTCCCACGTCTCTGTTCCCTTTGTAGTGCCTGCATGTGAGTCTGTGTCTTTGTTCAGTCTGTGTTATGTGTTTCCTGTTTTACTTTGAAGGTCTCCATCTTTTCTCAGTGTGTTCAGTTTACGCTTCTTTGGTCTCGTCAGTTCTGATTTGCCCCAGCTGTGTTTCCCTCCTGTTACTCATTCCCTGATTGCTCCCTCTGTGTATTTAAGCCCTGTGTTTCTCTGTGTCCGTGTCGTGATCTACCGTTTTCGTAGCTGTGTGTTCTGTCATTTCTCTAGTTTAAGTTTGTTTTGAGTTTTTTTTTTTTTTTTTTAGTTTTGTTATATTTTGAGTATTAAATTAAAGCCTTTTTGAGTTCACGTCTGTCTCCGGAGTCTGCACCTTGGGTCCTATTCCTGCCTGCACACAGCCACACCTAACAGAAGGTTGTGTATGGGAAATGAATTACTGCTGTTCCAATGTGTGAAACAAAATAAATAAATGAAATGGAATGAAAAATGGAGTTTTTACAATTGCTTGAAAGTCAATATTTGGCGCGGCCACCTTTATTCTTCATCACTGAACTCTTTTAAGGAAGGTGTGTTTTTTTTTTTTTTTTTTTTTTAAGTAGTCTTCAGAAATAGTTCTCCAGGCTTTTTGAAGGACATTCAGATCTCTTCTTTGGATGTTGACTGCCTTTAGATGATCCCAAACTGCTTCAATAATGTTGAGGTCTGGGCTTGGCGGAGGCCAATTCATGACTGTTAGTGTTTCATTGTGTGATTTTCTGTCCAGATATGTTTTTACTGTAGTTTTTGGCATTGTGTTTGGGATCATTGTCATGCTGTAAACTCAAGCTGTTGTCAATCAGATATTTGGCTACTATCATGCTGGAATATGGCACGTTTTCATGTTTGGGAATCAACTTGTTGGTGCAAAAATACTAGTTTAAAAAAATTATAGCTATGAAAGATACTTTACACATAAATACTAATAGATACTCAATAGATTTATTTGAAGAACTGGCAATAAATTGTGTTTCCATGATTTTGTGCTAGTAACAAAGTGTCTAAAGATAAAATGTAAAACTGGTTCTTTGCTAAGTTACCTGGCATGTGCATACACAGCACTGGTTCATCCCTTGAGTAGGGTGCATGTTTTATGACTGAATGATTAATAAGGTCACTGTTAATAAACAAACAACTCAAGTACAAGAGTTGGACTGAAAAGCAACCAATGTTCAAACTTGGAAAGAGGTTCAGACCACCAGAACTATTGCTCAAGACCAATTAAAAAAATTACAAGAAAGAAACTGTAATTCAAGACATTTGCCCAGTACTGCAGTACTATGTTCACGGTGACAAACTGGTTAATGTAGTATTAATTACATTTAAACATGAACATTCGTACTGTGACTTACATTCCATGTTCACCATCTCTAGTACATTAACAGTAAATGGAAATCTGTTCTGTAGCTGTATGAGGCTGGGCAGAAAGGAACATTATTCTCCATAAAGCCATAACAATGATGTAGCTAAAATGGGAAGACCGTCCACCAGTGTCGGCCTTTACTTCTCCTCCTCTGTTTTGCAAAGCAACAAGTCAGACTCTGCTGTAACATCTTTACTCTAATCCCTTTATGCATTACTAATTTTTATCATTTTCAGGGTATAAGGAGACTCTGACCTGATTAGTCATGCCTTTGTATTATGTTAATTTTATCCATGTTGCTGCTAATATATGTAGTTATAAATTGGCAATACACATCTAGATAGACAAAGTGAATCAGAGTCAGCATTTTAATGGAGTGTGCAGGTGTTTTTGTTTTCTTAACCATGTCACCAAACCATTGGAGATCATTCATCAGAAGCAATTACAAAATATGTCTTCCTCCTCTTTAGCACCCCTCAAGCTGCATGTACTGGTTTCAGGTGCTCTAGGCGATGTCCGACAGCCTGTCTCACCTATGACTAATACGGCCCTGAGGCTGACACCTGGTTAGTTTTCAGGTGTTTTACATGTCCAGGGCCAATCGTAACTGCAGATGTATGAGCTTCACATGTTTGTGCTGAGACTTTTGCTCGTAGCCTTTCTATAAGACACAGTTTTGCCAGTTGAAGTTTTTTTCATCTGTGAACAAAGTGAGAACAGTCACAAGACATTAGTTATGGATTAAGCGCTGTAAATGCTTAAGGACTGGTTAATTATAGTATTAAGAAAAATAAGCGTTGTGTTGAATTCATCCTAATAAGCAGATTAACTGACTTCCAGTGACTAGGCAATATGTGTTTTCTGAGCGTATGCACTTGGGAATTATCTTGCATAATAAAAGCAATTAGTGCTGCTAAAAATATGAGATAATAGAAAAATTAGCCACATGACTGAAAATAATACATGTTAATAAATGATGGAGTCAGTTAGTGGTGGGTTTTCTCTGTTTATGTGGTACGTAAACTGTATATTGGTTGGGCGAGCAGATCATTTCAGAACATTTTCTTCCATTTTATAGAGAAAATGAAAAAGTGAAAAACGTTTAATATGTTCTGACCAGTTCATATGCTGTCCCTGATTATAGTCACAGAACAGTTTATGAAACTAAAGTAATATCCCAAGAATAAGCCAAAAGTTGATTCTGTTTATCTGGATGTAGCAGTTTCAGTGGGAGAAACATTTCATCACTCAGAGGCCCGTTGTTTACAGCCCATTGTTAGTCAGTGGTGCTACCCTCACTCATTATGCAAATGCACTGTTTTTAAGGTTGGGAAACCTGCAGCCAGCTGAGACTGAAGAAGTCACTCGAGTGAGTGACAAACTGATTGGTCTCTAGGCCTGCATGACTGGGACAATTTAAATGGCCAAGTAATATAAAACTGAAACTGTGGGGACAGCTTCACTTTTTGATCCAACCAAGAGTGGCTCCAAAATAACCTTCTGTTATTGGCACTGGCGCCTGCTTTGTTGTTTTTATCATTTCCTTGTAACTTTTGTCAGGCACTTTGCTTATTCTGTTAGCAACATTAGAGTCATCTGGAGAATATTTCAGAGTAGGATGGTATCTTTTAATCTGGCTAAAAGCTAAAAGCATCATTAGCTAAAAGTCTTTTATCTGCTACTTAAACAGCATATATTTAGTGCACAGCGAGAGCAAGCCTACTGTTAAAAAGAAAATGCTAAAATGGTTTGTGACAGCTAAAGCAGGTGAGGAAGAATAATGAGAGGTGTATGAAGACCAAATGGAAGAAAGGTTAGGTGAAGGGGTAAAAGGGCAACAGATAGATTAGGAGTAGAATGAAGTTGCTAAATTAAGAAAAAAGAAAAGTACAAGGTGTGGGGAAAAGATGAAAAAAAAGGTCTGGTAATGGATGAGACAGCAGGATAGAGATGATGGAAAAAGATATAGCCTGAAAGTGACTGCAGTCAGTTCAGATATAAATAGTGGGGCAGCTAAGTGGTTGGAGGCAGGGCAGTGGTTTTTACACGGACATATGACACTGGGTGATGTTGTCCTACTGTAGACATAATGCCTCCAGGATTACTACAGGCAATAAAATCTATTTATGCAGTTTCTCCAGGCAGGAAATTCAGACAGCAATACATTAAAAATGCTCAACTTTTTAATTTCCCATGTTGAGTTTCAGGAACTCTGTGAGATTCTCTTGATGATAAGAATGCAATTAAAGATGAAGAAATGATTCATCTCATCATGTTACTTTGGCATTTTGAAATAGCAGTGAAGGTAAAATCTTTTTTATAAGCTTCCATATTAGCATTGTAAGGGGCCTTTTACACTGATGGCACCTGGTGTCCACGTAAAGGTGCATTGTTTTCTCAAAAACTGTATATTTGCTCTCATTAGGCCTTTTTTTCTTAAACTAATATATGGGGATATGTAAACCTTATTCAGACCTTACCAGGTCTTAATGTTATTTAAATAAAATCCTAGAAGAACAACACATGAGTTATTAAACCATATAATTTTGAATTTAATAAAAACTAAGCCAAAATACACAATTTAGTCCTCCAGAAAACTAAGCACAGCCCATGATTCAGTAGCGTGTAGAACCAGCTTCAATAGAAATAACCTGGTGTGATCTTTTTCTGTATGACTTTCAGTCGGTCATCAGATTGACATCTGGACGTTGACTCGCGATGCTCATCATGCAGTCATGAGGACTTTTTATCTATTTTGACACACGTTAAAATCGTGCAATATGAGCTAAAGATATATAACAGCCATTTAGTACAGACTGTGCTAAATGGGCTTCCTACGTGCTACTGCAGAGATAAAAAATAAACCTCATGGTGGACTTTGTTTTAGAACACCATGTACTCAGTTTTACTGTTGTTTATTCTTTTATTCATCATAATATGAATGCTTAAATTTTGCTTGATTTATTTTGGTCTTCACTCACTTAGTTAATCATCTGCCATTCATTTTGACCCTCCGGCTCAGCAGGATTTGCATGCTAATTACGCATGACTTCTGACAAAACACCCGTTATATGAACCCATTTAATGCACTAAAGGGTAATAGTCAAGTCATCCCTAAGATGGCTAAAAGGCAGAGCTGTGTTACTTCATGGTCTTTTTTGTACGCCATTAACAAATTGTCAGACTGTTTCCATGTTATCAGAGTTGTGCATTATTTGTTGATGTCCCAGCGGCAAAGCTGAAATGTCATTTTCAAGCCTTAAATGATTGCACAGCCACCCAAGTGGCTGGAGGCTCGGTAAGCGCTCCTTTCATTTCACACAATTTCAGAGATTCTGTGATTGTTTTAGTACTCTGTCAATATTTTCTAAGTGTTTTTCTTTTCTTTTTGGACCTCTTCTAATAGGGTCAGGAGTGTTTCCTTACAAAAAAAAGGTCTTTGTGTTTCATGTGTTAAAATGTGCCCACTAGAGAGTGCTTTGTCAGATTTTCCTGTCTTTATAGTTCTTACTTTTAACCTTATTCTTTTTTCTCACCATTTATTTTTTATCTTCTGCAAACCAAATGGGGAAAAGACTTATTCTTTTGTCATCTTCAAACTTCTGCCAAAACACCGAAGACAAGCACTTCTCCTATGGCTGAATTTCCATGTCCTGTCTCGACTCTTCCACACGCACTTATTCCGATTAGATGCACAGCCACCTTGTCAAGTTGTCTGCTGTTCACAATTTGGGAACAGCAGAACTAAATGCCATTGTCTGCTTAGAACTGTGTACTCTGTGTTTAGACTTCTTAAATTTATGTGTGCATTGACCTGTCATTTTAGGTTGGCTGATTTTGTGTCGAAGTGTATATATTTGCTATAACCGCCCACCTGTTTCTCTCTACGGTGCCCCTCCGGTGTTTTCCAGATGGTGTTGCATGGTGGATCGAAATCTGACAGTATGATTCTACACAACTGTTTCTTAAGGACATGACTTTCAGATACTGTTCATACTCTGCAGACAGGTTTTCAGGTCTGGCACTTTTTTGTCTTCAACCTTTCTTAAAATTTTTTAAAGGCACTCTGCACACCATGCTGAGATATGCCATCTTCTTGGCTAATAGCTCATTTGGAATAATATTTTTGGAGAAAAAGTATTACTTTTTGTCTCTCAAACTGTTATGTTAGGCAGTTTTCATAGATTCAGCTGGAGAAAAGGAAATAAATTATGTTCCTTTTTGATAGGCTGCTAGTAATAAAATACCTAAAGATAAAGCATATTTGATTCATAGGTCAGTGTTTAACAAACAAAAATCTTCTATAAATGGTGATATACAAGGACTGGCCTGAAAATGAGTGAAAAGGCACCCAATCTCCAAAAAACAGAAAACCTACCAGAATCTCAGATGAGGAAATACAGCATTTGGTGGTCTATATGGATTCTAGCCCTGGTGTTTATAATAATTGTTTTTCCATCCATCCAGCTTCTTCCACTTATCCGGGGTCGGGTCGCAAGGGCAGCAGCCCAAGCAGAGAAGCCCAGACCTCCCTCTCTCCAGCCACCTCCTCCAGCTTGTCCGGGGCAACACCAAGGCGTTCCCAGGCCAGCTGAGAGATATAATCTCTGGGTCTGCCCCGGAGCCTCCTCCCGGTGGGACATGGCCGGAACACCTCACCCAGGAGGCATCCTTGTCAGATGCCCGAACCAACTCAACTGGCTCCTTTCGATGTGAAGGAGCAGCGGCTCTACTCTGAGCCCCTTTCAGATGGCCAAACTTGTCACCCTATCTCTAAGGAAGGCCAGCCACCCTTCAGAGGAAGCTCATTTCTGCCGCTTGTATCCACGATCTCATTCTTTCGGTCACTACCCACAGCTCGTGACCATAGGTGAGGACAAGGACATAGATCGAGTGGTAAATTGAGAGCTTTGCGTTTACACTTCATCATGACAGACTGGTACAGTGTCCTCATCACTGCAGCTGCAGCACCAATCTGTTGATCTCCACAGCTCTTGACTGCCTGATTGCCACATCTAAATTCCATACGAGCATTAGTGGGGTTGGACAACACACCCCAGGGCCAAATCTTTCTGAACATTTGGCTGCTGAGTTGTGTGTTAGTGGGTGGGTACTGTGATTAGTCTTGTTTTTGGCTTTAGTGGATGTGTTTTTCTGGAAGTAATCTGTTTCAGTTTGGGGGGTACCCTAGATAACCCTTGAGGCATTGTCAGACATTAACTTTGAAGTCCCCAGAGTTTCACAAGCTGTGATTCCCACTTGGTTAGAGTGAATTGTATTTTCTAAATTGTGTGTTATTTTCTTCTTTTATCATCTGGCCCTGGAGAAACCAACTTTTATTTACTTCCTTTGTGCTTCTGCTACATTTGATGGCTCATCTTTGTTTAGTCTTGTAAATGAAATGGCATTTACTGCCTCACTAAAAGCAGTTCAATAGTCTTTTGTTGTTTCCTTGGATACATCTTTTTGACAACGGGGTGGTTATAATAGACTGCATGCATATATTTTGGTCATGTATGGTATTTTAATGCAGTTCTCTATGCATGAATCTTCCTGTCTGCATTCAGCATTTGCAGATACAACCAGTTAAAGGACTATAACAAAGAGATACTCAACTTTCATACTTTAAAATTTAATCGAAGACTTGTTTCAAGAAAAGTGAAATGACTTTGAATATCTTCAATAAACTTCAGTTCAGCAGTTTTCTTTCCAAGCTCCTTAGACTAGCATGACCTGTATGATTGAGAATCTGTGCAGACATCAAGCCCATATGGAAAATATATATATAAATCTTATAAAGTTTGTATCTGTCTTGTGTGAAACTTGTATGAAAAGCATACAAGAGTGAAAACAGATTAAAGATCCCTTGAAAAATTATATAATGAAACTTGTATGTTTTGGATACTTACCAAAACAATATATGAAAGTAATGAGAAAGTGGCCACTTTCATGAGTAAATCATATAAGTTTTTACTATTTCTTTTCCATAGGGGAAGACTTATTCTGCCATTCAATCATCTCATCTGCACAATGCATGCTCCGGCTTGTGTGTATTCACGGTTCCCAAAAGGAACTGTGCTAAAAATGCACATCTTTACTACAGAAAGAAAAGTTTGTAAACCCTAGTCCCCAAAACATGTTTTGGTTCCTGCAGCTAAGTTTGCTTGACAGTGGAACAAAACTATCCAGAAACATATAATATTCTTCTACAATAGGTGTGTTATTGTTGTGGTGCTAAAGCTACAATTCCTACACACTGACTACTTTTATAAGTGACTTATGTATGTATGTATGTATGTATATATATGTATATATTGTACTATTCTTAGTTAGCGTATTGTCTGTCTTGTCTTAATGTTGGTTTAAAATGGAGCACTGTAACAAAAAATTATTTCCCCCAGGGATCAATAAAGTATTCTGATTCTGACTCTGATTCTGATACTTCTGCAGCTCAGAGTCGCAGCTCATACTTTTTGAAATCACAGCATTTGCTTGTACTTGTACTTATATAGCATAAATGTGCCTGCTTTGTATGGCTGTGTGTATGTGTGAATACTGTCACCTTGCCCCTAACTTGTTGGACACCTCTTACTGAGATTAGTTTAGGCTAATTATAATTGGAGTCTATTAACAGCAGTGAAGAGAGCGATGTGAGCAGATGGTGTCTCCTTGTTGCTTGATTGGACCTTTTTGTCTGCAGAACAATGATGGGGGGATAAAAAGAAGGAAATCTGAAACAGTCCGCAATCAGTCGATAGCATCTATCTCTGTGGCATGTTTTTCTTCTTCTCCTTTTCACTCAGTTTCCATTTCCCTCTCTCTAACACTCATAAATTCTTATCCTTTTCTATTTACCCACTTCTCGCACAAATCATTCAATGTGCACCCACTCACCCCCTCTTTTCACTCTCTTTAACAACACTTATATTTCTCGCAAACATACTTTTGTCTGTTCAACAGCTGTATACACATATCTTGCTCACCTCTTTCACACTCATGTCCTCTTCTCATTCTCTTAATTGAATTAGCCTGGAAGTCAGACCAGAGCAGGCCCATTACCACCACATAATTACATTCATTTAAACTTCAGCTCAGACTAAACCCTCCGGTTCTCGTGTCTCCCTTTTGACCCCATGACTTTATCTTTTGTACTTTTAGATTTTTTTTCCTTTTGTAATAATTAAATTTCAAACTCCCAGTTTGTTGGCAGGGACTTGTAATGAAATAAGTGCATGTCTGCTTATTTGTTTATTCATGAAGTCTTCATTGTCCATACACTTTTATGCAGAGCTCCAGGTTTGCAAAAACAAATGCTTCACATAACAAGTTATGTATATAGTCAATAATCAATAAAGCATGTAAGGCACAGGATACACTGAGAAGGTTTATTTATTCCACTTAATAATATTTCAGTGGCCTGGCTCAGGTAAGATGAGTTTATCCTACATTAACTTTTATGTCCTGCAGAACAGCAAACACATTAGAATAACGTAAAAATTCCACAACACGAGACAACAGCACAACACAAACTGCAAAAGCTCCATTGTGGAAAGTTCAAAAAAGTTTTTGCAGGGGGAATCTTTGAGAAGGAAATATTGAAACGATGTAAAGTATGGTTAGAATCTGGCAATGGAAGCTGGAGTGGAGAGATGTTGGTTATTGATCTGCGACTTACTTGCCGTGGAGGGGTAAGGCTTGTGTTGCCAAGTGAGGAGTGAGTGGGGTTCTGATCTTGGTCAGAGGGCCCGGCAGCCTCGCCTCTGTCAGTGCACCCCAGGGCAGCTGTGGCTACAATGTAGCTTGCCATCGCCAGTGTGTGAATGTGTGTGTGAATGGGTGGATGACTGAATGTAGTGTGAAGCGCTTTGGGGTCCTCAGGGACTAGAAAAGCGCTATACAAATTCAGGCCATTTACCATTTACCATCTTGTGTTCTAGCAGTCCAGAGAAGTCAGCGGGCAGGAGGACAGGCAGGTGGGTGCAGTAAGCAGATATAAGTCCAGGGAAGCAAGTTGAAGAATGAAGCCGAGAACAGCGTCCAGAGAAAGGAGTTGCGGGTGAGTAGAGTCGTGAATTGACGAGGCTGCTAAAGGCACAAAAAGATCAAGGTAAGGATTTGACATGAGCATAGAAACAAGAAGTTACGAAGCCTGGTTACCATCAAGAGGTAGCTGGCAAACAGGCAAAGAATTGATGGCAACGCTGGTCTTAAGTACCATCCTGCTGATTGCTGCAGATGGAAGACAGGTGGAGAGGTGTAGGTGCGCAATCAGATGCAGAGAAGCAAAACCAGGATGGAAAAAGACTGGACACTGACCCGGATTATGACATTCATGGCCTTGAAGGCCAGAACAGTAAATGATTTCAGATTGTCTGACTTGGGTGAACAATAGAAACAAAGTAAACTTGGAGATGTTCAGCCACAGAGTGGGAAACCTGAGCATGCAGTGCTCTTTTGGTTAAGGTGGGGATTTTATACTGGATCCTAAATACTTCAGGGACCCAGTGGGTCCTGAAGGGTCCAAGTGGGAAGCACAGTCACAAAGGAGGTTAAGGTTTTCAAAATACATATTTAATTGCTTAGGTAGTTAGCTTCTTCCCACTATATCACAGTGCCTGGTGGGGGGATGTGGGTAATTTGAATAGAATTCCAGTTGAAGGAAAAGAAACCCTGATTCAGAGATTGATCAGAAGAAAATACTCCAGTAAACAAAATAGATTTATCATGAAGTAGATGCTTGTGAAATTTGGAAACATGTATTCATCTTACAAGTGTACAACTTTCTAACCATGAGGAGGATTAGACCAAAGACCGTGAAGAAGTTCTTGCAGAAGCCACTTCAGGAGAAAATAAATTAAGAGTGGCAAAACATCAGCTGGTTCAGTGAATTACAGTTTCTGCTGCAGACGGTTCAGTGAACCTGACTCAACAGTTGCTGCAGAAGGATGTGCGCTGCTGCGATGGGATTAACAGCGTGTTTGCCGCTTCAGTGCTGAAAAAAGTCAACATGATTTGAGGGTGAAGTCAAAATTAGCGTAGCTCTGAAGCCAGCATTTTAGCAAAAGTGAGAAAATTTTAAAATTAGTGATAATTAAATGAACTGCAGGTTACGGTTTAACTGTCAGTTTTGTCAAAGCTGATGTTTTCCTCCCGTCCTCATTCATCTAGTCACAGTCGGCCCCCAAGTTAGTCAATTATCAGACTTATGTTACCTTACAGCAATTATCACCCAAATATAAGTGATGTTTTAGTAACAGCAGTCAGGACAATGTGAAATTGGTTGTTTATAATGAAAACCCTGAGGAGAGTAATTGCCTACATTTACAGCCTTTCTTGAATTCACAGAGTTTTGTAGTCAGTTTCCTATTAGTGTCACGTTATCAACTCCCTCACTTCTTTTGTAGCCTTGGTTTTTGCAGCAGCAGACAGCTGTTTAATCTTCTCATGAAGAACATAAAGTTAGCCAGTGACTGGTAAACATAGTGGCGGTGCTAAAAGTTAAGAAAGTGAGTCTGAGACCAAAAAGAGAGCTTACAGATGGCTGCATTCTTCAAATGTCTGGAAACACAACTCTAAATGGACAAAGCTGCTAGGTTTGCCAACCGTCCCTTAAAAAACGGAATCGTCCCGTATTTAGAAACAAAAGTACACGTCCCGTATTGAGCTAATAAGGGACGCACTTTGTCCCGTAATACAGTGAGAATCAAAAGTAGTCTATAACTTTTAATGGAATTAACGCTTTGTTTGAAAACATAATTCCCAGCCCCTCTCCTGCTTTGTGACCAATGAGCTGACAGCACACTTATGACAATTCGAGTATGACAATTCAGATTACCGCTCATCTCATTGGTCGAGGAAAGGTCGCTTGCGGAGAAAATACCGGAAGACAACAGATGACCACAACAAGAAGCATGGCCAACAGGGAAACAAAGCAGCAATGTTTGTTCCCCTCAGAGAAAGGGAAGAATGGGAAAAGGAAAACACCTGGCTGGAAAAAGTTAATATGGGCATGTGCAGTGAATATCAGCGCTATGTGGCCAGAAGTGTGATAATATAACTTATTTTGTGTAATAAACAACTGCAAGGATAGATGATTACAACAAATAGATGACTAATACATAAACGTAATACATAGATGAATAATGATGATGAGTTATGATGCGTAATCATGGGAACAAGCGGGTTTACAAACAGGAGCAGCTGATTAGCATTAGAAAAGCTGAAATAATACCTCAACTGAAGCCAATTGTACTAAATGCACTAAATGTGCACTGTTACAAGAATGTTTTTCTTTCTATTGCTTTCTATTAATTTATATAATTTTAAGTTAAGCAGGACAGAGTTCTTGGAGGGTCCTAGAAAAATGCATACACTATTGGTCTTAGAGCCACAAATCGACCACGCCCAAAAAAGCACTATAAAAAATTTATATATTAATATTTTTTTCCACTTTAAATTAGCCAATCTTTTAGACCTACTTCTCCTTGAAATATTCATGTCAAGTTTTAATTACATTTCGCGGATTTTAACCCTTTATATCCCGGTTTCGTCACATGAGCGCACTGCTTTTTTTGCCCCAAAAAACAAAAAACTTGAATATTTTCCAAAAAAAACATTTGAGGTAATATTCAATTGTTATTATAATTAGGCCTTTGGATGGACTAAAGATTGGCACCAAGAGTCATTTCGATCGCCTTTTATTTTTTTTCCAGGAGCGCATTTCATAAAATGCACACTATCGACCACGCCCAAAAAGTGCAATAAAAATATTAAATATTAATTTTTTTTTTTCACTTTAAATTGGTCAGTCTTTTAAAACTACTTCTCCCTGAAATATTCATATAAAGTTTTAATTATATTTTCGTTGTTTTAACCCTTTAAATTACAAAAAAACGAAAAAAAAAACGAAAAAACTAAATATTTTCCCAAAAAAACATTTGAAGTAATATTTGATTGTTATTATAATTAGGCCTTTAGATGGACTAAAGATTGGCACAAACAGTCATTTCGATCGCCTTTTATTTTTTTTTTCAGGACCAGAAAATGGTCTCCAGGCGGCAAATGCTCCTCCTCTAGCCCGGAATCGGTGCATGCTCCCGGGTTGACTCGCGACGATGACCGGGGCATGTTGCGTCGGACCCCTTTTTCCAACACACACATCCGGTACCACGTCACAACAAATACGTCATTTCCTGTTGATTTAAAAAAAAAAATCCAACCTCAAACGGTCCTGGGGCCGAAAATTGTCCCGCCCGATCAGCGGGCGAAACCGCTGCAGCACGCCGGAAAAGAGGCGTCATTTCCCGCAGGTCTCTTTAAGCAGCCCGCTGTTTTCCAGCCCCGGGTCAAATGTGGAGCAAGGGCGCCACCCGGTGGACAAATAAAAAAATTACAACTCCAAGGCCAGTACTGCAAGCGGAAGCGGAAGCATTACCGATCGAGATCGATTTGACCGTATTTTTTTTGCCGTGAAAAATAGCGTTTATAATGGGTTTCAATGGGGCACAAATCGACCCTAGGATCAATAGCGTAAGTTTATCGCTAGCTTAGCCCCTGAAGCTAATTTCCGGAAGTCATACTGAAATTTTAACAGTAAATGTGACCAAACTTTTTTTTTGCAGACTTTCGCTATATTCCATTCAACACTGTGCAAATGGCAGGTAATCAAAATTTGAAAATAGCCACAAATCGACCCAAGACCCTCCAGGGGTTTTAAAGAAAGATTTACTTATATTTTCAAAAGTTAAGCATGACAGGCTTCTGTTTAAGAAAGAGACCTGTTTTACTGTGTTAATGTTGTGATTTTGAGCTAAAAATAAATGGCTAAATGATCATTTGTTTCCCATATGGTCATATCACAAAGAATAGAATATGCATCTACTTAAATCAACTTCAAGTCAAATGGTTAAAAAAATAATTTCACACACAAAAAAAGAGCTAGAAAATTCACCACACTGGGAAGGGTGAAGACAACTGGGTCGCCCAGCCCTGGCCACGAGGTGTCCCTTATTTATTTTTCCAGGGAGTTGGCAACCCTAGAAGCTGCTGTGTAGCTATATGCTAATCCATTCAGTCCAGATATACAATGCTAAACATGCTAATTAGACCAGCTGTCATTAAAGCAAGAAAAAACAAATATTTGAGAAATCTGTTCAACAACAAATTTGGGTGTAAAAGTTTGAGCCAACATAGTTGACCTCTCTGAGAAGTCTGAAATTCATTATTATAATACTCAACAACTGATCCACTGGCTCTACAATGTAGCGGTTCATACATCTGTATGGTAAGTGGAAGAACACTGGTTCACTTCTAGATGGAGCTAGAAGGCACTTTGGCGTTGTGTCAGAAATAGTGTCTAATGTCAATGACAAGGGGACAGTGGCTTTTTATTCAAGCACTAAAAAATTCTGTTCAGGACCTGTCATTACCTGCTTTCACATCTACTCTTGTTCTACTTTCTACAGTCTTTGTCATATGGACTTGTTCCTCATTGCAGTGTGCTCCAAGTCCCCCCCGTTAGCAAGACACAGCAGTTTCCTAGAGTTTGTTGTGGCATAAATTCACACATTAGCCGTACCTACAGCTGAGAAGCAGAATTCATGCTCAGTCTAACTCTTAACTACTTGGTTCAAAAATGTCACTTGTCCTCTGCCAGACTGCATTTATAGAAACATACCACATTTTCCACCAGGTATTTTTTAGTATAATTCAGCTGTTAGAGCAAAATGACAGAGAAGAGCAACCTCTTATGCAGCTATCCCACACAAATAGCTCCCCTCTTGTCTTTTCTCTGCATCCTACATGCTTCCACTCCACTGCACATCTTTCTCTTCCTGGGTCCTCCTCTCTACTTTAAAAATAGCATTGTTGGCTTTAAGAGAGCAACTGATTACACCAAGAGGAAAAATTAGCATTACTCTATATCAGTAGTACGCATGTAATGGGATAGCATTGGAATAGCTATACATTATATGCATTATAAGGAAACAGCTTGGACTTCCTTAATTTTTGGTTATTTTTGCCTTGTCTTTCAACAGCTGTAATATTTACCAAAAGTATCTAATCTGGCATACAAACCATGGGTTATATTCCTTTACATCAAAATACAATTTTTTATAAATAGTATTTTTATTCATTTTGAATTATATTGATCATTTTACATATAAAATCTTAATTTCCAGAGAGACTTCTATTGTGTTGGAGGTGAGGGATAATTCAACAAAGACTCATACAGACACAACAAATAATAGTTTTATTTTAAAATGTACTTAATAACCCTGAATTAGCATAAAAATAAAGCAAAAAAGATAGATAGATAGATAGACTACTTAAAGGGGTCTTGTCAGTTTATTAGGACAATCAGTTGGACCTTTAATGCTCAAAAAAAAAAAACCAAAGTGCAGGAATCTAGCCTAAGCTAAGTTTTACTAATGTACTCCATCCATTTCAAAATATAATTAAAGTTAATTATTTGTGTATGGTGGCCAAAATTAAGGCCGAAGGCATCCTCCAGTTTGGAAAAAGGCTGCTGCAGACTGATGGCAATTTGGTTTTATAGGAAATTTGCTTGATTAAAAAAATACAATTAAGTTAAAAGGAACAATGGGAATGCAATTTTTGCAATTTCCTGTGAAAACCTCACATTTATAAATGTCAATTTTTTAATATTGTATATTATTGTCTACTTACCTCTAATGTAATTTAAAAAGACACACAAAAAAAACAATGAATCAGAAACTTAAAGGCTATAAAACAATTTGTTTCTTACCAGAAGTGACAAGAAGTAAATGCAGCATTTTGGCAAAAGATTTCTTTTTCAGATGAGAGATTTTTGAAGGTGTTTGTTTCTCTCATGTATTCAGCTATAGGCAGGGCTTAGCTGGAAACAGGCTCCACATCTGCACCAATCAGGATTTAGCTCCATTTTAAACAAAATGTGACACCTTCTTGTTGCATTGCTTGTTGCTGCCAAGCCGCTGCAAATCAAGAGTTATTGTTACAACACAAACACAAAAAGGATGAGGTCGAGATTTTTAATTTTGAAAAAAAGGGGAAGGACTTTTTTTCTTGGTTGAATAATTAGTCAAAAATGAATTCAGAGGTTATTTAAAATTCAACTTTAAGCTTTTTTATTTTAGTGTTTGTAATATTATGATTGCTGAGAGTGCGTAAATTGAACCCTGCGTGCTCTGCACGAGGAATGTTAATGCCTGGATGAAATATGTTCCCACTCTCCTTGACATCTGGGCATCTGTTGAAGGGGGAGCAACTGGATATATGCCAATATAAAAATGACTTTCCAGATTGTTAAACATTACAACCCTCTTTTAGAACTGTGTTAGGATGTGTGAATTATCTAAAGATTGTGTTTTATGAATTAGTGAAGCAAAATCTAAAACAAAGTACTTCCAGTAAGTCACCAGCTCATTTCCTCTCTGATTCTTTGGGGTAATATATCTTACAGAAAGGTGACTTTGAACTCCACCTAATTCCATTACCGCACAGCGAAAGGAAAAATGACGTCAGGCAGATACTCTTGCATAAAACACTGTTAGACTGAATCCACACAGCACTTATACAGGAGACTGAAATCATAAGAGTAAGTGAGAGACAGCTTGCACATTTATTTGCTGCCAGATGGGAGCGACATAAAGACAAGAATTAAGACAAAAAGAGCTATGCATAATTACAACCTTGACATTGTACTGCTATAAAATACTACAAACAGCTGGTATGTAATTCACCTTCTGGACAATAGCTATTATTCAAATGGCCAAACCGGCAATCATTTCTGCTCTGGGAAGGTTACTACTACTACAACAACAACAGCATCATCTGCAGTTTGTCGTATTCCAGAAAGGAACACATTTTATCCATCCTTGGCATGTTCTCTTTGTTCTTTGTTTGATATTCATAGAAAAGAGCCAAGTTTCCTCTTTATCGAGTGGATCGGATTCCTTTGTCCCCACAGATTGTTGACTTTACTTGGACTGGACAGCCTGAGAGCTATTGAGTGTTCCAAGTGTCAGCTCAGAGTGTCAGTCTGAGTGTCAGCCTGAGCGCACTCTTATTTTTCTGCAAGTTTAAGTAAGTTGTCACTGGCTCCATGGCTGAGCTGACAATTACTAACAGTTCACATTAATGGGATTGACCCTCTCCAGGCAGGCGTTGCAAATTTGCAACAGTTAAAAACAAACAACCTGATTACCCCACATATGTTATGAGTTTTTTTTACTCAGAAGTACCACTGCAGGACTTGGTTGTGCATTAGCAACAAAAAGTTTAATTTGAGCCTGTCATTGTGAAAAAGCAGTTATTTTTTATTTTTATGCCTTTTATTTTAGGGCAGGGCAGGGATAGCTCAGTAGGTAGAGTGGTGGCCCCATGATCGGAAGGTCGGGGGTTCGATTCCCCTGAACAGCCACCCTGAGGTACCCCTGAGCAAGGTACCGTCCCTACACACTGCTCCCCGGGCGCTCAGTGGCTGCCCACTGCTTCACTGAGTGAATGGGTTAAATGCAGAGAGGGATTTTCCCCACGGGGACCAATAAAGTACACTTTCTTCTTTATGCCCATGCAAAAATTTAGTCTTAAGAAGCAAATTACTTAAGCAACAGAGAGACACTAATCCGTGATATATTCTCCTGCTGCTTCACACGTTTCTATGCAGATGTGCTGACAATGAGAATGCTGAATAGTCACCATGATATGTTGTGATTCGTGCCCAACTTGTGCTTGTGACAGTACCCCTCTATTCATATATGTGAACGGTGTCTAGTGTTTGGCTGTGGCTTCTGACTTGAATAGCTCAGTAGGTAGACTGGTCGCCCCGTGATCGGAAGGTCAGTTATTTGAATCCACCGAATGGCTACCCTGAGGTACCCCTGAGCAAGGTAACGTCCCAACACACTGATCCCCGGTGCGCCTGCTTAATGGCTGCCCATTGCCTCACTGAGTGAATGGGTCAAATGCAGAGAGACTAATTTCCCCACGGGGACCGATAAAGTATACATTACTATTATTTGTTGGTTGTTTCAGAGTGTAATCAGCAGCAGGATGTGTATAGATCACACTGTATTTAAAAAATTGTTTAGTTTGGAAGTGCAAACCTGGGTGTTCATCACACTTTATTTCTATTTCAATAAATGTTCTGCTATATTTTATTGGGGCTGAACATGGAAGCCCTGCTTTGGAACAATTTCATTTTGTGACAAATGGTAATTTCATTTTCATTTGTCACGGTCCCAATGGCCTTGAGGTGTGGACCTGAGGTCTGTCTCTCTGTGTGCATGAAAAGTGGGGGGGGGGGAACTAACCAGTTTCTTCCACAAGCAGGTCCGTCTTCAATAACTGGCAGTATTTAAATCTGGTTCTTGACACAGTGTTAACTTTTGTCATGTGTGAATCTTGTTTGATGTGCTTGCTGTATTACTAACCTGGGTAGCAGCCAGACTCACTCTCCCTTGCATGCTCTGTAAAATATATCCACTCTGGACATCGAGATCTATTCTGTATTGGGGAAGGAGGACAAAGACCTGAGCTTGTAAGCAAAGACAAAGCAACTTTTTACTCACCTGAATTTCTAGACTTAGCTAAAGTTCAAGAAGACTCACCTGTTTAAGTTATAAGTTACTTGGACATGTGCGTAGTGAAAACTCCAAGTGATGCATACACTACAGTGCCAAAAGGCTTCAAAAACATATGAACTTGAGTGGCATCCCATTCTTAATCCATAGGGTTTCGTATGATGTTGGTCCACCCCTTGCAGCTTTAACTCTTGACTTGAACTCTTCTGAGAAGGCTTTTCCACAAGGTTTAGGAGTGTTTATGGGAATCTTTGACCATTCTTCCAGAAGTACATTTGTGAGCTCAGACACTGATGTTTGAATCAGAATCAGAATCAGAATCAGAAAGGGGTTTATTGCCAAATGTTGAGCAGGTTTACAACATTAGGAAATTGCTGCGGTGCTTCAGTGCAAACATACTGTCATAAATTGCGATTAAATAGACATGAAAAAATAAAAGTAGGAATAAGAATTAAAAGTGCTACGTAGAAAGATATGTGCATGAGATATATACATGAGAATAAGAATTAAAAGTGCTGCGTAGAAAGATATATATACATGAGTGCAGGTGGTGATCAGTGCCAAACATGGAATGATGCAGTGAACACAGCGTAGGGTCATGTGTTAGTGGTGGGAACAGTCATACGGTTATTGTTCATGTGTCCAACAGCAGAGGGGAAGAAACTGTTCTTATGGCGAGAGGTTCTGGTGCGAATGGACCGGAGCCTCCTGCCTGAGGGGAGCAGGTCAAACAGACTGTGTCCAGGGTGAGAAGGGTCAGCTGAGATCCGAGCTGCACGCCGCAATGTCCTGGAGGTGTACAGGTCCTGCAGAGATGGGAGTCTGCAGCCAATCACCTTCTCAGCAGAGCGCACAACACGCTGCAGTCTCTGTTTGTCCCTGATAGTGGCTCCAGCGTACCACACGGTGATGGAGGAGGTGAGGATGGACTCGATGATTGCAGTGTAGAACTGCATCATCGTCCGTGTTGGCAGGTTGAATTTCTTCAGCTGCCTCAGGAAGTACATCCTCTGCTGGGCTTTCTTGATGACGGAGGTGATGGTGGGCTCCCACTTCAGGTCCTGGGTGATGGTGGTACCCAGGAAGCGGAATGAGTCCACAGAGGTGATGGGGGTGTCAGTCAGGATGATGGGGGGGAGTGGGGCTGTGTGCTTCCTGAAGTCCACAATAATCTCCACTGTCTTCTGGGCATTCAGCACCAGGTTGTTGTGGCTGCACCAGGACACCAGACGTTCAACCTCCCTCCTGTAGGCAGACTCATCCCCGTCCGAGATGAGCCCAATAACGGTGGTGTCATCTGCAAACTTGATTAGCTTGACAGACTGGTGGGTGGAGGTGCAGCAGTTGGTGTACAGGGAGAAGAGCAGAGGAGAAAGAACACAGCCCTGAGGGGAGCCGGTGCTGATGGTCCGGGAGTCCGAGACATTCTTTCCCAGCCTCACGTGCTGCTTCCTGTCCGTCAGGAAGTCAGTGATCCACCGGCAGATGGGATCAGGCACATTCATCTGGGAAAGCTTGCCTCGGAGATGGTCTGGAAGGATGGTGTTGAAGGCAGAGCTGAAGTCCACAAACAGGATCCTGGCGTAGGTTCCTGGGGAGTCCAGATGCTGCAGGATGAAGTGTAGGGCCATGTTGATGGCGTCGTCTACAGACCTGTTGGCTCTGTATGCAAACTGCAGGGGGTCCAGGAGGGGGGCCGTGAGGGTCTTGAGATGGGAGAGAACTAGGCGCTCAAATGACTTCATGACCACAGATGTCAGAGCCACGGGTCTGTAGTCATTTAGTCCAGTGATCCTAGGTTTCTTGGGGACAGGGATTATGGTAGAGGACTTGAAGCAGGCAGGCACATGACATGCCTGCAGTGAGGAGTTGAAAATGCCAGAAAACACTGGGGCCAGCTCGTTTGCACAGTGTCTGAGGGTGGCAGGAGACACACCGTCTGGGCCGGGAGCTTTTCGAGCATTCAATTGAACAAGAATGCCTAGCTCCCATTTTCAGCTCTAATTCCTCCAAAAGGTGAATTGGAGCCCAAAGGTCCAAAAGCTGCCCACTGCATCCTTATCATGTATATATGCTGTCATGGTAGCACTTTATATTCCAAGAAGGTAATAATATGGAAACAGCAATTTATTACTGTTTAATTACCAAAGTAATCTCCAAGTAATAGCCAAGCAATTATCTATCAACGGTTGTTATAGCTGAGTAATATTATACTGAAATTTATGTAACTGGGTAATAACATGCTGGGAAATAAAAAGAATGGGAAAAAATGTTTAGGGCCAAATATTAACAATATAGTAATAGGAAACGTGTAATAATAAGGTTATATTGGTTTATGCCTTAACATATTAGGATTTCTTTACTGTATTATAATGCTGTAATCAATTCTACTTGATGTTCACAAAATCATTCTTTATTTGAAGGTAATGATGTAAATATTATGTTATGTGTTACTGCCTGGAAACATATGTGGTAGTTTTTGTAATAACCTGGAATCAGAACTGCAAATTGCAAAACTGTATCATTCTAATATGGAATTAGATAAAAACATCTACACAAAAACTACCACATGTCACATAACCCATTGCATAATGTTAATGCATCAACCATTATAAATTAATATGAGGGTACTATTACAAGACATGGTACAAATTTCTAATTCACAGATATTACCATTTTATTAACATCAGGTTATCATAATATTTCTAAAGTAACACTACGTGGTTTTGCCCCATACTTTTGTTTTTACATTACAGTGCTTAGTTGCTGGCCTGTTATTACCCAGTTACATATATTTAAATGTAATATTACTAGATCACCGTTAATTTTAGATCAATACTTGTATATTACTTTAGTAATTAAATGTTAATAACTTGCTGTCCTCATGTTATTTTCATCCTTTTTCCCACCTTGCAGTCCTACTATTGCCACATTTTTACTGAGCTGTAACAAAAAACTACTCTCTCTATTCTCTTCCCAGTCGTTTGCTATAGTTTTATGCTCAGTGTGATGGTTTAGGTTTAGATTACTAAAAGTCATTAGAATTCATTCCCTGCCAACCCTTTATATTTAAACTGCATGGGTAACTCAGCAGAAACTTTTTGGTATGCTTTTACACATTTAAATTGAAACTGGGAGCAATCAAGGTCGTCTTGTCATTTATCATTCTAATTTATAAAAGTGTGCCTTTTGAGTTCCCTTTGGGTGAAACGTATGCACTAAATAAATCTGCTCAGTGGCTTTTCATTAAATTACACCTACATGTTCTGCCTTTAAAGCAGCTCCTGTTTAATTTAGCAACGCCAGTAAGCAGAGATTCAGATGAGAAAAGTGAACCAAAGTTAAATAATGAGGGAGCACAAAATAACATAATATTGGAGAGATGATAGAAATATCATGCCAAGATAATTTATACGGGAAAAACAAAATTGCAGTACAACATGAAGAGGACACTCTTACACAGAAAAGTAGAATTAGAAGGCTTTACACACACGGGATCACAAAGTATGAATTTAAAAAGAAAGTAAAAATGGCTCAAGTTTTAGACTCTGCAGTTAAATGGACATCACTGGTGACAGCAGCTCTTTATCACACTGACCCAAGTCAGCATGATCCTCTTTTAATGCACCGACAATTTTTATTCAGTCATTAATCACAACGATTCAAAGCAGGCTTCAACCCATCAAACAGCCACTGATACTGCAGCGGCACGAATGTAACAAAGCTGGAGCATAAATCTATGCTGCTAAAATTACTTCTACTGTTGAAGCTTCAGCATGATTGTATGAGTAAACTCTGTGTCTATTAGTGCTTTTGCAAAAGCAACACTTTTCTTTTAATCAAATCAAATTTAATATGCACTTCCAATGCCTCTTTGACCATGGCAATGAATTGTCTGTTTTCTTAATTAATCTTCCTCAGTAAAGCACTGTATGTTTACATCACAGTGCTTTATGGATATACTTCCTGTTTTAGGTATAAGTTTCCAATCTCAGTGTTGTTCTTGCACTGTTTTGAAAACACAAATGTTGGGCTTTCCAGATTTGTGGCATTGCAACTAAATCAGGTGACTACCTAAATGCAAAAAGAAATGGTTTTGCTGACAAGCCGTTTTAAAAGGAGGTATCAAGTTAAGTTTTCATTCCGTTTTGCTCACTCCATCAAAAAGTATTTGACTGTTTTCAGTGAACAATAAGAAAAAGACTGCAGTCAGCAGTGTTCCTATTTAGCCAGTTTCAGCAAGGTAATTCCCAGCACAGCCTTGGAGAGCAACATTATCCAAAATATTCACCCTCTCTATACAGACTCAAGATGGGAGTGAATCAGACTCAAAGGACTCTCAGAAACATAAGAATTATCAATCCAAAAATGTGTCCACACATGTGTTTCCAATTTCTTTTAAAGGATCACAGATGAGGACTAGCTAGCACTAAGATCAGTGATTGTCAACACTGTCACCCCATCACTGCTTTCTATCATTTTAAAATTACAGTTTATTCTAAAGCTTGTTTTAACAGGACAGAATTGTTAGCATTTCAACGTGGCAGCAGTAAAACTCCTCTGAATGTCATTCTTAGTTCTTAATTTGAAACTGTATACGTTTTCATTAAGTGATCATGCATTTTAGATCAACCAGTGTCAAATCAAGGAAAAATGTGTTTTTCCGTCTGCACAGACTAGTTTGCAGTATGGACCTTTCTTGTACTCAGTGTTAATTAATACTAAATTCATTTGATAACTGTCTTTGTTAGATATTAGATTTTTATGATACAGAAATAGATGCTTATAAAATAAATCCTAATAGTTCTAACATCTTCTTGCCATATACGCTTAAATAATTTTATTATTAAGGCTGTTATGTTTTCGTGTCTTATGTAAAACAGGGGATGATATCTATGATATGGAAACTTCAAAGTATGGTACTGTATAAATGAAGATTAGGCCAAGATTGCAAACCCAATGGGAAAGATTTATCTTTGCAATCTGCCAACTAGTCAGTCGATGCAGACAGCACAGTGATGTAGAGAAACTATTTTGTGCAAAGAGGATAAAAGCCTCTGTCCTGTTTTGATGAGAAGGATAAAAGCTATTTGGCACTTTTGAGCTCTACACAATAATGCGGTAGACTGCAAAACTAATTTTGACCTAAACATGAAGCGCAACTCTATCTGTACTTGTATACGCAAAGCAAATAAGTGCACAGAGTAGTATTTACAACATAAACTGTACCTGATGAAAATTATATGTCCAACTATACATTAATACATTCTTTTTTTATGTTAGAGGAGCCTGCAGAGGAAACTGTCAGATACAGACTTGGTTTGCAATTAGATCTCTGACATCTTTTTAAAAATTCACCCAGATAACAGTGCTTTGAGGCCAAATAATTTTGTACTGGTGTGACCTGAGACATACCCCATGAAACTAATGCAAGTGAATATTAAAGAAAACTTGATTAATTTGAGAGTTACTTACAAGATTGCAACCATAGCGGGAACAAGAATGGGATGCCAAGGAGATCAAAAAGAGCTTGCTGGGAAAAGACTGGAGTCAGAAGAATAATTACTGGTGATAGATAAGCACATGCTAATTGAAAACAGGAGAAGTCTGACCGGCTATGAGTGAGATATGTCAGGAAAGGTAGGTTGATCGTGTAGCTGGTATGAAACAGTTATGACTGTGACTCAGGAGGACAAGCAGGTCATCAACTAATTGGAAAGTAGCTGGTTTAAACCTTTGCTATTAAAGTCAAGTGCCTTCCGGTAAGTAGCTGAAGCAAGGGGTTGCCTTCAGTTTTTTATGCTGGTGTACTGTAATACTATGACGTAAAGTACTAAAATAAAAGGGAGCTACTGTTCCCTTTTCAAAATCTAAAATTAATAGCAATGCATCGAAAATTTGACCATTTGTTCAAAAGTACATTGATGAGGTCAGACACTGATGTCGGGTGAGAAGGCCTAGCTCACAATCTCCACTCTAAGTCATCCAAAAGGTGTTCTGTCAGGTTGAGGTCGGGACTCTGTGCAGGCCAGTCAAGTTCTTCCACACCAAACTGGCTCATCCATGTCTTTCTGGACTGTGCTTTGTGCACTGGTGAGCCGTAATGTTGGCGCAGGAAGGGGCTATCCCCAAACTGTTCCCACAAGGTTGGGAGCATGAAATTGTCCAAAATGTTTTCTTAAATAACCCCACACCATAATCCCCCCTCCACTAAAACTCATCTATCAGATTGCCAGACGCAGAAGTGTGATTCGCCACTCTAGAGATCATGTCGCCAGTGCTCTACAATGCATTGGCAGTTTGCTTTATACCACTGTATTGGACATTTTGCATTGCACTTGGTGATGTAAGGCTCAGATGCAGCTGCTCGGCCATGGAAACCCATTCCACGAAGCTCTATAGCGCTGTTCTTGAGCCAATCTGAAGGCCACATGAAGCTTGGAGGTCTGTAATGATTGATTCTGTAGAAGAATCGCTTATTTGTTGATTCACACATCACCAGCTGCTAGCATCTCTTTCCCAGGTGCCTTTGAGGCTGGTTGTAGTCGGCAGTGTATTTGTTGTTTCCACCTTTGTTGTGTTTTGTGTAGCACATGAAAAGGGAGCTACAAGAGGTCAAACTAAATTTGACTCACTTTCAGACATTTCTGGGCTTGTGTGTTATAAACACAAGCAAACACAAACACATGGCACCACTATATAACTAATATTTCGATATGTCACATAAAAATAATTGGTATGATATGACCCAGCCATTCGGAAGCCAGCTATCACTCATGCCAGTATTATATATAATGAATTAATGACTACCAGTGGGTTCATGTGGGTCTAAGTAAGGTATCTGTTATTATCGGGAGTGAATGCTCTGCCTGTACATACATCTAGATTTGTTGTGACCACAAAAACAATTGATATCCTTCAATGCAAGAAGCATTAGCACAGCATTTTGCTTTAAAGTTGTGTTTTTTTTAAACCACATTTTCTCTGCCATCGTTCTTTCGATACCTGGCAACATGCTGCACCAATATATTTTCTTCATCTGTCACAATAAACTCAGCCGAGTTATACTTCTTTGGCTTTATTCTCCACATTCTGCTCCACAGTGCAATTCTTTTCCATCAGCAGCGAGGCTAAAGGTGAAGGATAACGTCACAGCTTTATAGTCCTTTGTTGCCTCATCTGCAGCTGCAGTTTGCAGCAGATTCAAGGCTGTGAAGTTGTAAGCAGCACGGCATCTTCGTGTAGCAGTTGTCTTTTCTTTACAACTGTGACAGCTTTGCAGAGCAACAGCAGTAAAACAGCAAGACAACACAATTAAAGCGATTAAATCTCCCGCGTTCTGAAATGAAACCGACGTGACAACAAAAAAACGGTTCCAGCAAACCCCCTTTATCAACCTTGGCAGTATGATAGCTGGCACGAAAAGTTCTTATCAGATACTGTAACATTTCTCTTGAGCTTCTTTTAAATAGCTTGAAAGAAATATGTTTTTACAATTAAAAAAATAAAACAAAGACCAAACTGCAGTTGCCATTTGCTGCAAAATGTGCTGCATTCATTGTCATCAGTCATATTCACACATAACACTTTTAAGGCCATTCAGTTTCCTTTATTGCCATGTGGTGGAGAGACTATGAACCGGGAGAACACTGTTTCCAGCTGCACAGCGGCCTATTAGAGCAAGGCGGTTCACTTTAGTTTGTAGTGTGCGTTTAATGGAGCCCTCTGTGTATAATAATGTCTGGTGCATCTCCCTCAATTGCAAAATGACTATAGGGACAATAGAGATGAGGAGAGTGACGTGACACTGAGCACAAAAAGAAAAGGGGAGGGGTTAGAGAGAAGATGGAAAAATATTAGGCTGCAGTTATGTCTCCAGCTGCTTATTAACCTTGTAACACTCCGAAGGAATAATCTGTTTTGAGACAGCAAAAGAACAATAGACGCTATCACCAGTGGTGGCATCCAGTACAAATTTCTAATACTGCATAAAAAAGCAGAAATGGGATCAATCTCTCTATATAACACCTTACTTTCAAGTGTTAACTTGATACAAGTGATTTTTTCTGTGTTGTTCCTCATTATCCTTTGGTGATCTTGTGGCATATGTGGTCAGTTTCTGTCATGTTCGACTGTCTTCCCGACTTCGCACTGCTTATTTTTAGCAAAATGAATCACTCCACGCACAAAGCTTCACAGACAACAATGTAGCGAGGCTTGATTTAAAGTATGGCTGCTTTACATCAGGGTTAGACAGAGAAATACACAGATAGGAAGAAGAAGAGCAACTTAAAAGTGAAAAAAAAGAGGCAAGAGGGGAAGACGGAGGCAGAGGCGGAGAAGAGGAGAGCAGAGTGAAACTAGACAGTGTGACGCCGTAAAGCAGGTGAAACGGAGGAGATAAAGAGAGAAGGACAGAGGGAGACAGCAATAGTCTTTGCCACATACCTAAACAGGAAACTAACAACTGGTGGATAATGGAGGAAGGGTCACTGGAATCACCTGCTTTGTTGGCCACTGTTTTCCTATTTTTAAATGTTTGTTCATTTGGGTGTTTTGTTTTTTTTACCATTTTCCTTTAACAGAACTGCATACCATGGTTCTGTATCTTTGATCTAGTGCTTTGACTTATTTTAATCGGAGGTTTAATGTTTTAGAGCTTCAGTCTTTAGTTCTTATTATTCTTCTACTCTGGATTCTCTGTGCATTTTTAATAATTGTTTTGTATTTACTTCTCTGTGTGTTTCAGTTTAATTGGGCCTTTTCTAGCGTTCCATTTTATATTGTTGTT
This sequence comes from Maylandia zebra, assembly GCF_041146795.1. NCBI lineage: Eukaryota > Metazoa > Chordata > Actinopteri > Cichliformes > Cichlidae > Maylandia > Maylandia zebra. The sequence goes on from NC_135169.1 coordinate 27,364,386, forward strand.
AAGTCTTCGTCTCAGTGTTAGGTGTTTCCTGTTTTATTTTGACAGTTTAGCTGTCCTGACTCTTTACCTTGATAATGTTCAGTTGTGTTTTGCTGGTGTTTCCTATCTTAAATATTGTCTAATGTGATTTTATAGACTCAGTTTCCTTGTTGTTCCTTATTAGAGTCTTTGTTCCACTCTTGTTTGCCTTGCCTATATTATTTGAGCATACATGTGTTATTTATTTATTTATTGTTTCTTATTTATCTTTCAGTTTTGAATTATTTTCTTGGACTTTAGAGTCTTGCATTTGGGTCTTCTTCCTGCTACATCTGACACTGTCACCTGTCACACGCATTTTAACGGAGATACATTGTGCTCCTTTCCAACTCCTAATTATAGTTTAAGAATTTGCAAGACAAGGGTTGCATAATCCACAGTTTGGCTCCTTGTTTTTTTTTTTTATGTTAAGCATTAGTGTAACCCTTAGTCTGAAAGAAACCGTGAGAAATTGTGTATGATGGTGATTATAATATAATTTAATCAAATGTGTAAAGACTCACCACTAGATCTCATGGCTGTCAAAGTAAGAGCATTTCCAAATGTACAATGTGAAGACTAATTGGGGGTGAGGTGGGAGGGCTTCCATTAGCTGGGGAGCATAAAGATCGGCCTCTTAAGCTGTGGAAAAAGGCTACAGTGGTTGATTACAGATGTATCCTGTTCCAGAGTGATGGCGTATCAGGGTAAGAAGAGAGATGGATGAAGTGATACACCCATCACGCCTAATGGATACCATACAAGCCTGTGGGGGCAGTGGTTTTATTTGGTTCAGTTGGTCTAGGTTCAGCAAAGGTATGTGCTCAATAAATGAGGCCACCTGACTGTGTGAATATACTGTATGAGCAGGTTTTTCGAGAAATGGATGGTTTAATTTCCTGATGGTGTGGGCATATTCCTGACAGAGGCAGGATTCATCAGGCTTAAACAGTAAAAGAGCCAACACAAGACATCATTTTCACGCATGGATTGACCAGAGACTTTGTGATGTGATGGAGAAACCTTTCCCATCAACATGGTGAAAAAGAACAAAATCATTACAACTTCTCAAAACATCATCGTCATGTAACACATGGGTAGGCAACTCCAGGCCTTAAGGGCCGGTGTCCTGCAGGTTTTAGATCTCACCTTGGGTCAACACACCTGAATCAAATGATTAGTTCATTACCAGGCCTCTGGAGAACTTCAAGACATGTTGAGGAGAGGATTTAGCCATTTAAATCAGCTGTGTTGGATCATGGACACATTGTGGTGGAGTTTCCCACCACAATTTAACATAATGTGTTATATTAGTGTTAGATACTGAAATTTCAAAGGTTAACCTCATCAAAAATGCTTTCACTGGAGATCTGGTGGAGTATGTGTGGGAATAGCACACAAACAGTGGAACTGAATGATAATTCAGACAAGGAGTTTTTAAAAGGGATTTGTGTACATATCTGCTTGTTGTGACTGGTTGCCAGTTTTCACCCCAGGAGCAGAGATGTTGCTTGATGATATGCATATCAGATCTGCTCCATAATTATTATTATTTGTATTCATTTTATGGAAACTTTGTAAATATAGAAAACAAGGAAAATGGAGCTAAATGTCAAGAGGTTAATATTTATGAGTACATTTCTAATTAACTACATAACTGCCATATTAAAAGTCATAAGTGTTGCAGTAAGGCTAATGGGAAAGGCAGCTATGAATCACTGCCATTTGCACAGATAGATGGATGAAGGCAATTATTTTGTCCTTTTGAGGATTTTTGTCCTTGAAGATCCGTCTGTTAGTGTGTGTCTTCTTGTTTTGCCGCCAGCATGCATTTAATTTTCAGGGAAAAGAAGCATTTTTTTTTCCTGTCAGTAAATAATCTTCTAATGCTCAAGGCATAGTTGAAATCAAAGTTTAGGATCCAAATAAGGGTTTTGTTTGAGAGTACTGTAACAGCCACTATGGTGTGGTGTCCCTTTAAGACACCCAAGTCGAGGGTTGATGGTGTCATCAGTTTGTGCCACTGCTCTCTGCTCTCTCTCTCTGTGATGGTGTGGACATGTGCTTGCACGCTAGTACATGAGGAGGGACGGATTTTATGTTTTACCTCTCCAGACACCTTTGTTTGCAACGTTATGGGTTGTACGAACCCTGTGCGCTATGTTTGTTAAGCTGCAGCCGTTCAACCGGGCTTATATGGTTGATGAAGAGAAGGTATATTAAAGAACACACTGTGGAATCCCCAACGCCAGCGTGAGTGTGTATTCTTTTGGCTACCCTGCTAGGTGTTTTGCCGCCTCCTCTCAACCACTAAACGCAACCCGACGTTACAAAATGGCGCCCGAACATCTTCTCTTGGACCTCAGTATGCAGTATCTTCGAGCAGCGGATGATTGATACACTGAAAGGTACATAGCGGCAAAGTAGAGCTAGTAGTAGCCTGCCATACTTCGCGGAGACAGACCAGGCTGGCCTCGACGCGGACGTCCGATTCGCCGGATCACGGAAGTGTGTTTCTACGGCAACGAGTGGAGCCGCCGCAGCGCTGTTTTCGGGATGTATTATCGTCATCTGCCGAACGCCTTTACTGCGACATTTTTGGATTAACGTGGATTCACGCTACTTGGACGCGAGATGGATGCCGTTTCTTCATAGTTTCTGAAGTACACGTAAGCGGAGTAAAGCGCACCGGATTTTTTTTCTTCCTCGCCAGCTGAGCTCACGCTGCAGACTTTGCTTCGTTCGTACGGTCTCTGCAAGTGGGAACTTTTCCACGGGACAAACCTCTATACCGCGTCAGGACTGGACAAGTTTGGTGTCCTCTGGAAAATCGCCGAACTGATGTAGTGAGTGTATTTAAAAAAAAAAAAAAAAAAAAAAGACCGCTGTCTATATTTCAAACTGATTTGCTATTGATTCTCACTGGCTTATCTGTCCTTATTGAAATGCTGTTTTAAGTGCATCTGACTTGAAAAGGTGTTGCTCATACTCAGTTACTTGTAAGTTTGGATCTATTTTACACCTAAATGCTTTTGATCCAGGGTGTTTGCTCCTTCCACCTCCACGTTTCAAAGTCAGATAAGACATGTGTAGCTAAACTTCAGAATTCACATGTTTCATATACTTTTGTGTGACCAGAACTGAAGTTGATTTCTGCTTAACTGCTACCTTGTATAGATTTGGGTCTTTGATAAGTGTGTATTATGGCTACTCATCCTGACTTGAATGACATGTGTGATGATATAGACTTTATGTTACACCCCAACCGACTTACTGCCAGACATAGTACTGCTGACCTTGGGCATAAAGTGCAAAGTCTGCAAACAGAGGTTGATATGCTTCAGCAGTGTCTTCATGACTCTTTGGACCTCCAGAGGAATATTCTGGAGCAGTGGACTCAACAAAAACGACCAGTCCCAAAAGTGCCAGCTGCCCAGATTACTCACCCTTTTCCTCAGGCCTCCTCTACCCCATATGTGCCAGGCCTGCCAACCAGGGAAACGCAGCAATCTATCTCAACACCTGGCCCCACGCAGCCCGCCAGAGCCTTGTCACAATCTCACTCAGATTCACTGGAGCTAATTAATACAACCAGAGTCCTTGCTGCGGCATTGCACCAAGCTAAATTGGAGCCCAAGGTGTTCGCTAATGACGGCAGCCTTCACCCGGAAGAATGGCTGCAGTCTGTTGCTGCTTATAAAACCTCCTTAGACCTAACAGATGCCCAAATCCTCAGAGAGCTGCCACACTTCCTAGCTAAGGAACCAAGAAAGTGGTCTAATGTGCTCATTCCTCACGTATCTACATGGGCTAAGTTTTGTGAACTTTTCAGAACAGTCTTCTTGCCTGCTGACAACCAGGAGCAGATTTTGAGAGGCATCCTGGACTGTTTCCAGCACCCCGAAGAACCTCTGCCAACGTTTGTTGCCCACATGCTCAGTGAATTTAGGAGACTGAGGAACCCACCATCTGAACTGGAGCAAATTGAGCTCATCTGTAAACACGCAGTGGAGAAGTACAGAGTAGCGCTGTACGGAACGCCTGTAAAGTCAGTAATTGATCTAGTGCTGCGTGCCCACGAGCTGCATTCTGTTCTTGGCACTAACCTTTCACGGCCCTCCCGAGCTCAGCCGAAAAACAGAGCTGAGGGAGGACCCCGCTGTTTCAAATGTGCCATGCCTGGTGTTACCTCTCGTTCGTGCCCTAACTGTTCCACTGATTTTCAGGGAGCTCGACACTCTCCCAGGATGGCTCCGGAGCTTCCCCAAACGCTGTCTCCTGACCAACATCCAGTAACTCAGCCTGCCGATCCAGATGAAACTGGCGGGGTCAGGGAGACGAGAGCAACGGGCAGGAGGCCGGGAAACTTCAGGGGGGGGAGAGTGTTTCACAGGGGCAACCCTCCCCCCAACCAATAACTCAGCCCTCATCGCCTTTGTCAAATCAAAGTGTGCCACCAGTGCTCAATCACGTTGAAGATGGAACTTCGCAAGCATCGTGGAACACCCCTCTCAGAGTTAAAGTGAACTTTAATGGGGCGGCTCTGGATGCCACACTAGATACAGGAGCATCTCTTTCAGCAGTAAATGCAGACCTGTTATCTAAGAGACACCGAAACCAGTCATTAGAGAATCCGTGGGATTCTCCCCCAATAAGACTGGCCAATGGCACCAACTGCAGTCCATTAGGAATAACCTGGCTGACCATTGGATTTATGGGCAAGCGAGTCTATCAGCGGTTTGTGATAGTGCAGGACCTGTCATCCCCCTTTGTTCTTGGGATGGACTTCATGACTCGCACTTCACTGACAATACATGTCCCAACAAGAACTGTAATTATGGATGATAATCCCCCATGTCTTGATGAACTCTGTGAAAATGGCTTTGTGGAAGCTGATCTTGAGTGTGGAACTATGACCCTGCAGAACACCCCGCAACTCCATGATAAGGCTGGAGAAGCTAACTTGGATTCTGAGGAACGGGAAGAACTGTTGGAGTTGTTAAATAGTTTTGGTGACCTGTTTGATGGCCACCTTGGTCGCACTTCTCTGGCAGAACATGTCATTGTAACTGGGGATGCAAAGCCTGTTAACTTGCCACCATACCGCACCTCACCAGCTAAAAAGCAGATCATAGAAGAGCAAGTGGAAAAAATGCTACAGGATAACATCATCGAACCTGCATCAGGACCATGGGCAGCCCCCGTGGTCATTGTGAACAAACCCCCCCGCGAACCACGGTTCTGTGTTGACTTCCGTGGTCTGAATCAGCTGACCGTGAAGGATTCTTACCCACTCCCGCGAGTGGATGAATCACTGGACTTTCTGTCGAGAGGGAAGTTTCTCACAACACTAGACCTCGCTCGAGGTTACTGGCAGGTCCCCATTGCTGAAGAAGCTAAACCAAAGACTGCTTTTATCACGCACTGTGGCCTGTTTCAGTTCAGAGTCCTTCCTTTCGGCCTGTGTAACGCCCCTGCGACTTTTCAGCGGCTTATGAACAATGTTCTAGCTGGCCTGATTTATAAGTCCTGCGCGGCGTATCTAGATGACATTGTTGTCGCATCACCGACCTTTGAGCAACACCTGCTTGACTTAAAAGAGGTCCTTGGTAGGCTTCAGTCCGCTGGCCTCTCTTTAAAGCTGAGCAAATGCCAATTCTGCCTTTCAGAACTCACCTTCCTTGGTTATCGGGTTACGCCGGCTGGCATTCATCCTGACCCTGACAAGGTGAGAGCTGTGACTGACTTCAGAGTGCCGACCACAACAAAGCAGGTGCGACAGTTCCTTGGCCTGACTGGCTACTATCGCCGCTTTGTGCAGGACTATGCCCGCCATGCAGAGCCACTCTTCGCCCTCACTAAAAAGGACGTACAGTTTCACTGGGATGACAAGTGCCAGGCAGCTGTGGACTTTCTGAAACATTCAATAACCTCAGCGCCGGTCCTCAGGTTCCCAGATTTTTCGCGTCCATTCTTCATTCACACTGATGCATGCGATGCTGGTCTTGGGGCAGCATTAATGCAAAAAGATGAGGATGACAAAGACGTTGCTGTAGCTTTTGCTAGCCGGGCTATGCACAAATCGGAAAAGCCCTACTCAACTCCAGAGAAGGAGTGTCTGGCCGTGATCTGGGCCTTGGAACATTTCCGACCCTATGTCGAAGGCTTGCACGTCACCATTTACACCGACCACAGCAGCCTCAAGTGGTTGATGTCTCGACCGAATCCCTCTGGCAGGCTTGCTCGGTGGTCTCTGCGCCTTCAAGACTTTGACTTCAGCATCATCCACAAACCTGGAGAACGTAATAAGGTGCCCGATGCCCTTTCCCGTAATCCTCTACCAGATGTGGATGCCCCCATTGATCTTCTCCCTCCCTATGCCGTGATTGGGAGCATGGACCTTCGTGCTCTACCTTCTGTGATTGTTTCGGACCGCCTGCATGTTCGTCAGCTGCAGCTTGAGGACCCAGTCACAGGCCCGTTGCTCAATCAACTGGAAACTGACCAACAAACGGGGGAGAATAATCAAGATCTGGAACAGTACGTTGTCCATGACAGTCTCCTCTATTTCCTCGACCCAAAGACAAAGTGTGGTCTCCACCCACTCAAGCAGCTTAAACTGTTTGCTCCTACTGCCCTCCGTGGTTATCTGCTCAAATATTACCACGATCATCCCACAGCTGGACACCTGGGCATTGCAAAAACGCTGGCACGCTTGCGTCTCAGATTCTTCTGGCCACACATGAACTCTGACGTGAAAAAGTATGTGGTCTCATGTTGTTTGTGTCAAACCACTAAGCCGAGTCAAAGAAAAACAGCAGGCCTTATGGTCCCTATCCAGCCACAAAGACCATGGGAGTACGCAGGGGTGGACTATGTTGGCCCACTGCCCCGCACACAAAGGGGGAATGCTTATATCCTTGTTTTTGTGGACTATTTCTCAAAATGGGTCGAGGTGAGTGCTGTGAGAGAAGCCACTGCTCAAGTTGCTGCGAACAATTTCATTACTGACATTTTTGCCCGACATGGTTCTCCCTCACACCTTATTTCTGATAGGGGAACGCCTTTCGTCAGTGAACTCTTTGAGCATGTTTTGTTGACTCTTGGGACTGAACACAGACTAACAACTGCATACCATCCTCAAACGAATGCAACTGAGCGTGTAAATCGCACTTTGAAAACGGCCATTCGAGCCTATGTTGGGGATAAACACACCTCTTGGGACAAGTATCTTCCCCAGATCTGTTTTGCACTGCGCACTGCGCCTCACGAGAGCACAGGCCTGAGTCCGTCCATGATGCTGTATGGGCGAGAGTTGGACACGCCCTTGGACCTTGTCACTCAACCCTCCTGGGAGGGACTGAGCGACCCGGAAACATCCCACTCAGATAACCTGAGAGCTTCGCTTCGGGATGCTCACGAACATGCTCGCTTGGTGCTCGGAGAGAGTCATGAAAGGCAAAAGCGCTACTATGATCTGAGACGTCGCACGGTTTCTTATGAAGTTGGGGACCTCGTCAGGGTAAAGTCACACCCAAAATCAGATGCATCGTCCAGCTTCTCTGCTAAGTTGGCCCCGCTTTACACGGGTCCCTACCGCATCTCCAAGAGGATGTCGGATGTGAATTACTCTCTCACCACAGTGGACACTGGGGAGAGAGTGGGAGTTTTTCATGTTGCGAACATGCAACCATTCCGTACCTGGGACTCAGCTTTGTCTAGCCAGCGTGCGAAGCTAAATGCTACAGCAGCTTTGGATCTCAGTGTCCCGGACAGCAGTTTGCCTCCTGCTCTTTCAGTCCCGGGCCGCATTGACTGTGACGCGGTTGACGCAACTCCCGCGGTCTTTAGCAACGCCCCTGCTGAGACTGACTTTGACTGTGCTGACGCTGCCCCGCTTGTCATGGACCAGAACTCTTTCCAAGAGACTGCTGATGTTGCTCTGGAGACAGAGGTTAACAGTTCACCTCCTGCTGCCAATGGGTGTGCTGTTAGAGGTTCTTATGACCTCAGACCGAGACGAGTTCCTAGGGTCACCGCTGACTGGTCGGTCAATAGGTGGACCAACCCTTTTCATACTGACAGATTTGACATAAAGTGACCTTGTTTGCTTTCTGATGTGTTTCATGTGGTCTACTGTTGTCACAGGACCGTTGTTTGAGTTTTCTACGATTCATGTTGGCACTGTTTTCATGTTGTGATGATATGTTCATGCTTACTGTTGCAATTTTTGGGGAAACGGTGGAAACGCAATGTAACAATAAGAGGGAATTTCATTCTGTCATTGTCCTGGCTATCCTAAGCTTATTTTCTTTCTTTGACATTTATTTGAATGGGCATTCACCATGTGGGACACTGTCATGTATGCCAGGTTGTCAATTTTGGACTGTACATTCCCCTATTTTGGTTTTAACGTCTTATCCTGCTGACCATGTATGGAGGCTGGTTAAGTTTGAACTGTACCTTTGCTGTGTTCGGCTGGGGACAGCCTTTGTTTAACCGGGGGGGAATATGTAACAGCCACTATGGTGTGGTGTCCCTTTAAGACACCCAAGTCGAGGGTTGATGGTGTCATCAGTTTGTGCCACTGCTCTCTGCTCTCTCTCTCTGTGATGGTGTGGACATGTGCTTGCACGCTAGTACATGAGGAGGGACGGATTTTATGTTTTACCTCTCCAGACACCTTTGTTTGCAACGTTATGGGTTGTACGAACCCTGTGCGCTATGTTTGTTAAGCTGCAGCCGTTCAACTGGGCTTATATGGTTGATGAAGAGAAGGTATATTAAAGAACACACTGTGGAATCCCCAACGCCAGCGTGAGTGTGTATTCTTTTGGCTACCCTGCTAGGTGTTTTGCCGCCTCCTCTCAACCACTAAACGCAACCCGACGTTACAGTACATTACATAAAGTCTCTTTCAATGTGGAGCTGACATTATGAATTCCAATTCCTCGGGATATTTCTAGTCTTGGCAGAGATGTAGCTCACTTTCAAGGCAGCCGATTGTGCTAATATCACGCAGTGTGAAGTAGTATGTATGATCCTGGCTGTGTTACTCCATTTCACACTTCCACCTGCCTCCGCCGGCTACATCGTTTCTCTTTTGCTTTGTCGAGTTTATGTCAGTGTTGCACACAGCTGAGCAGCTGGTGAAAAGCTTTTCTTCTGTCGCTTGTTTGAGACTGACCGATGTGAGTACATTGTTGAAGACTTAAAAAAAAAAAAATCTAATATGCTGTTCTTTGGTTTGCAGCATGATGAGGCATATTCCTAGGAAGCTCTGCTGTGGGCTGACACCTCACTGTTGTGACAAACTGGTCTTTTTTTATTATTCAAAAAAGAAGCCAGGGTTGCATCTGGTTCCTTAGCTTGATAATGGAGTGAGTGAAGGACGTAATTGTGTGGCAGCTGATCAAAGGGCATTCTGGAGCTGGCTACCTCCCCTTGGTGTTGTTGTTTACATGTTCAGTGTTTGATCCTAGACTCACGCTTTTGCTTGCACTCTCATCCATCTGTTGGTCTTCCCCAGTTAAGTCACTGTGAATGTGATTTTTACCTGGACTACTTTCCCATTTGTAGTTGAATGTCATGGACTGAAGATTGGATTTTGTTTTTAAGATATGGCTTTATTTGTCTTGGCTTGCCTAGGAATGCCCCGGTGTTCCTTCAGATAAGCTGGATAAGGAGGTTAGGGAAAAGCGAGGTCTGGGTTTTTCTGTTTAGGCTGCTGCTCCTCTTATCCACCCGAAGAAGAAAATGAATGAATGACACTTGCTGCATTAACTTCTATTGCACATTAATGTTTTATAGCTAAAAAACCAAAGCACAGCCATAGCTGTAGTTACACTCAGTGTGACAGCAACCACTAAAGCTCATCCCAAGGCTAAAGCCATAACCACTAATGCAGTTCAGGTCACAGCCAGTGGCAGTCAACTCCATTACACTTTATCACCTATGAAGTTCCATCTTTATGGTGAAAGCAAAGTAAAATGTGTTCCAAAGTAATGCAAAATTCTGATGAAGGACCTTTCCCTTGTTTTTCGTATTTGGTTTGTTTTTTCATGGAAAGGATACTGCGATCATCATCCACTCTTTTCATCACTGGATGTCTGGGCAACCATCGGATAACGGGAACTTTACCAATAGTTTAATCAACAAAATGAATAAAGATGTGCTTTTGCAGTCTATATTAACAGACTATATTACATATTATATTTCGCAAGTGTGTTTTTCACTAAGAACTTGACAAAATCACTGTCAAAGGTTCAAATGTGAATGAAACGTTTCCAATTAAATTAGATCCCCTGAAGCTGGAGGACCGTCTGTAAAATTGTCTGTAATTCCACTAAATTGTTGGTTAACCAACTGAATTAGAAGCTGAGTTTCTGTCCCTCAGTTACATCTTGATTGTTAAATGTCAAATCTATTTTAGTGGAGTTGATACAAAATTGTGAATCATGTCACTCTCAAACACTTCTTGACGTAAAAGTACTTGTAAGCAGCCCTGTACCATATGCAGTCTAATTTTAAGTTCAGCTTATATTTTTTCTTTTTTGTATGGCAGAGTGAAAATTTACACAAAACAGTTAAGTGCCACAGAGCTAAACATCCAATTAGCAACTGTCACATGTCAAAAGGATGATATTGCTCAACTCTTGCATGTAATGACAACAACCCAAAATACATTTGATTTGTCAGCACTGTCTTCTGCAAACAAGGAAATGTGGGCATTAAGACTTTCATGATTTGACAGCAGGATAAAAGAACAGTCTCTCAAATAGAGGCATGACGAATGACAGCTGTCTTCTGATTGTTTTGCACATTTTCTGAGCACAAAGTGGAAAAGTGGGGAGTATGTTGATTCCTGAGTCACCACGTTCGACAGCAGCATCATTACAACAATAGCAAGAGGAAAGGCTGTAAAATGCACTGCTGTGAAACTATTAAGGGACCAGAGATATGATGGTAAGATGCACACGGAGAAAAGGGGCTATTTGACAGAGGCAGCGGCGACAAGATGGAGTTAAAAAAAAAAGGAACAAGATCTTATTATGAGTGTGCTGACAAATTTACATGGGTTCATATTCATGTCAGCACAGACCTAAACCCAATCACCCCAAAGTGAAATTCCATGCTGGAAACTCAGTTGTCAAACCTGAGTCTAAAGACCGAAAACAAAGCAACAAAAATAGAGGGAAAAGAAGAGAGAAGCAAAATCTGGAACGAGGGTGAACTCAGAACATGAACTGAAAGCGAACTGAAGAAGGGACTGGCCACTTTGTCAGTGATAAATAAACAGAAACATTGCAAGCAAAAAAACCTGAACTACTAAAATCCATTTATGGATATGTGGAGAGAAAATTTGAAGGAAATGAACAGAATTCATTGAAATACAGGGTTTCAGTAAGATGTCATTTGACCATTAGACTCCATTGAAAGCCCCAATGAAGCACGTGGATGAAGAGCTCAATCTTGCAGAAGAGAAGTGAGATTTAAAGGACTGAGGCTGATTGGATCTGAGAAGATCCCAGAAGGGGACACAGAAGAATAGACCAGTGGCAAATTCATATCTTCCTTAATGAACTTAAGCATGAGCTTCATTGCTGGGGTAAGTGATTATTATTGTATAAACAGTACAACACTGTTAGACACAAGCACAAATGAATCCTCCAAGCTGCTGCAGTTAGCTTTAACCAGCTTGAGTACCTATATAGCTTGGTAAACCAACCTTAGGGGATGATAAGGTGTCACAAAATATAATATAAATACGACAGACAGACACTTTTATCACCACATATCTTTAAGACACTTTTAAGAAAATGCAAACACAATTAAGTTTTACATTTCATCAAAAACCTCTTTTTGTTCCTAAATACAAAATGAAGTGACAACAGAGAAAAACTGAACAGAGAATTCTAAAATTAATGTTAAAATACTACTAAAGGGCACCGTGGCGTGATGTGGTCTGTGGCTCAGCTGCAGGGGAGGGGTGGTGCGAGAGGAGGCTGTGTACACAGCTGACAGTGAATATCTAATCCTGTCTCCTTTATTTCAGTAGCACACCAGGACCTGAGGACGAGAGATACAAGAGCGGACTGATCTAGGCAGCAGGGTAGTTGGAGTCTGAACACAGTCTGCGAAGACAAAACTGTATAAATAAAGGCACTTGAGCTGTGCTAGTTTGTTCCTCTCTGTGCTGGACCTCGTAACGGCAAACTAGTGTTACAGAGTCATAAAAGACAGCTGTTCCACGAGAGTTTTCCAGACTTACAAAAAAAAAAAAAAATAGTAAAAATATGATTTCAGAACTATTTCAAGACCTATCTTTATAAAATGTCATGAACAATGTTTGAGAATGGAAAAAAAAAAAACTAGGAGTGCAATATTGTTTGTTTGTTTGCAAAGTGTCTCAAGCATTATTTGGATAAGAGGGAATGAAAGGCAAAAGTTAACACAAAAGTACTATACAAAGACAAGTAATCTCATTGATGTTAGTGTTGATGTCAGGAAACTCACAAAAGCACAAGTGCATATAAATAATGTTGATAATTACATGTTAAATCTTTATTTGGAGGACTCTAAACTTCATTCCTATGAAACGGCAAAGAATCAGCAAAGTAAAAAAATAACATTTCTGCTCTTTACTTTCTGCTGCTCTAGTATTCACAAGGAGTCGCCCCAGCAGGTACCTTTGCATGTTTGATTTATACCAGATGCCCTTCCTGATGCAACCCCAAAGGGATTTGTGCCTCAAACCATGGATATTTCGTTTGTCAAGCGAATGTGTAAACCATTGCTGCTCTCAATAAACCCTCAAAGCCTAAATTCCATCTCTTGCACATGAGATGAATACTAAGCATTAAACTCTGCATCTACAGCAAATTCTTGTCATCTGGGACAAACACAGAAGTTTCCTTGCCCCACTGGGAAGAAACTTTTGCACAGTGGAAATGAGGTGGTGCACCATAATGAAGGGCAATATGGTAAATTTGACATTTAGCCAAAATAGCTGCATGCAGGAGAGACAAATCCCCAGGTTTGACTCTTATTACGTATAAAAACTTGTGTTTTTATAGGTAATACTAATGCTTATTTCTTTACACAAATGTGCTGACAGAGAAACAAATTAGAGACTGAGTCATTTAATAAGATTATAATATACTACATTTGTTCTCCATTGTTACTTGCGTAGCTTCATTTTAAAGTGCACTAGAGTACACACCATATTCCTTTGTGTGGGATGCTCCTGGAGCCAAGATGTCACAGGAAGGGCATTAAATGGCACGGATGTGTTCTTGAGCTGACGCGTTCACTTTAGCGATCGACTGACAGCAAACAGGACAAGCGTTTCAGGCACCGAGTGTCTAATAAGCTTATGTACACACAGAGAAGGGGCAGAGATCTGCGCAGTGACACACAAACCACCCGAAAAGGCCATGTCAGTTAACATAGCATGTCACTGCGTGTGTGCTCACAAGCTTGACACACATTTTGCATTCGGAAGCCGGGTGCCATATGGTGCCACTAATCATGACACCTGAAGTCATAAAGGAGATGTCAAGGGCAGAAAAGAGAGCGAGCCAGTGAGAAGAAAATGGTGAAGAACATTATAAGAGACAAGGAAACAGTACTAATGTGATGGCTGGTGGTTTGGAGGAGAGGGGTTAACAGAGGCGAGCCACTCAAAGCTAGCTATGCATCAAGTTTAATGATGGTTGGGAGGAGGTGCATAGCAGGAGTCACACAAGGGGAATGATAGATAATGGGCTCTGTAGGACGTTTGGATGTGGTTTCTGAATGACATACTTTTCCACCAGCTGAGACCAAATGTCTGAAATGTTGGAGAAAAAAAAAAAAAGGCGGTGACTGGTCCAGTCAGAAACACAAAAGTAGGAAGCAGTGACTATGAAAGCTTGCGTCTTTAAGAAGTGATAAGTTGATGATCAAACTGGTCAAAGGTTTCTGCTGCATGAAACAGAGTCCGTGAAGTGGCGTAGAAGCACTTCAAAAAAGTGAAAGTGTGCATCAGGAACAGGGCGTGTATGGATAAAAAGTACTTGGGAAAATATCAGGATTTGAGTTTAAAAACTCCCTCATGTAATGACCGTACAAAGACCCACTTTCAAGCAAAAAAAAGCGTCATCTGTATTCAGTCTCTACTGCACTAACGACTGAAGAGACTGTAGAGATGATGAGCCATACTATGAAGGTATGGGAAAGAGTAATTGAATCTAGGGGTGATGATGATGATCAGCGAGCAGTAGTATGGCTTCATGCTGAGCGAGCGCACTATAGATGTGGTGCTTGCTTTGAAAGTGTTAATAGAGAAGGTCAGAAGGAGGAACTATGAGGAAGTCAGCTGGAATCCAATTTCTAGTAAGCTAGAAAACAGAAACAGATTTGATGTCATGTTAGTTGAATAATTTGGACCTAAATTCCAGAGTTAAAGCCAAACTTAATGAATACATTAGCTTTTATTCAGGTGATGCTGGAAAAATCCAGCTAGCAGCAGAAGCCAAAGTCCATTGATTGACAAGGGAAGCAACACAGCAGGAGAATAATACAAACACTATAGCCCAGCGGTCCCCAACCCCCGGGCCTCGGACCGGTACCGGTCCGTGAGTCGTTTGGTACCGGGCCGCGAAAGTTGAGGCTCAGGTGTGAAATGTATGGTTTTCAGGGTTTTTATCGGTTTTCAGTGTTATTTTGTTACCGTTTTTATCGTTAATTCGGTTTTCCTGGGTCTTTTCATGTGTGTTATGAATAAATCTTCTTTTTTTTCGGTACCGGTACTAGTTTTATTTTGTTGTATTTATCCGCGACACCTTACAGGCCGGTCCGTGAAAATATTGTCGGGCATAAACCAGTCCGTGGCGCAAAAAAGGTTGGAGACCGCTGCTATAGCCCAACAAAGAGCTGAGGAAAACTAAGCACGTAAATACAAACACACAAGGTGATTAGGGAGAGGGGACTCAGCTGAGCAAAACAAGACACAGGTGAACACAATCTAGCTAATGGGTAATGAGACAAGGGGAAGCAAAACTAAACACAATGTACATGAGATTAGCAGTTAGCAAATTAAAATTTAAACAAAAACAAACTTGACCTGGTAATAAACTATAACTAGAACCACAAAAGAAAACACAACCTGGACATAATATCATGAAAATAACAAAAGGTAGAACATAAGACTAGAATATAAAAATCTAAATAAGATAAAGAACAGACTATGCTGAAAATATAATATATAATGAACAAAACTAAATGTTTAAATGCAAAACGTGGGGTCAAAGACCTTCTGTGAATCACATGATAATGTTTAAAAGTGTTAAAACCTTTTTAAATGCATCTAAGAAGTTTTAAGATGGCCCCGCTGTCAAACGAACAATAGACAGAAATGGTGTACAATTCAATTTTATGTATATAGCACCAAATCACAATAACAGTCGCCTCAAGGCACTTTATATTGTGAGGTAGACCCTACAATAATACATACAGAGAAAAAAACCCAACAATCATATGACTCCCAATGAGCAAGCACTTTGGTGACAGTGGGAAGGAAAAACTCCCTTTTAACAGGATTTCGATTAACTGAAGGCTTTTCAGGGAGTTTTTAGGACATCCTGATAATAATGAATTACAGTAGTCCAGCCTAGAAGTAATCAATGTATGAACTAGCTTTTCAGCGTCACTCTGAATCAGGATATTTCTAATTTTAGAGATATTGTGCAAATGGAAAAATGCAGTCTTACATATTTGTTTAATATGTGCGTTGAAGGTCATATCCTGGTCAAAAATGACTCCAAGGTTCCTCTCAGTGTTACTGGAGGCCAAAGTAATGCCATCCAGAGTAAGAATCTGGTTAGATACCATATTTCTAAGATTTTCAGGGCCAAATACAAGTTTACAAGTTACAAGTTTTATCTGAATTAAGAAGCAGAAAGTTAGTGGCCATCCAGGTCCTTATGTCTTCAAGACATTATGCAGTGTGTTATCTGGATTCATATATTAGTGATGGGATTTCCGGCTCTTTTTAGAGAACTTTCTCGGCTCGGCTCACTAAAAAGAGCCGGCTCTATCGGCTCCCAAGCAGCTCTTCAGGTTGTTTTGTTGCTTTTGTTTTTGTTAATTTATTGTTAACAAAAATATAAAATCATGCACAAAAGTGCATGCATAAAACTGTGGTTTTATTTACATATGTTTATATATAAATATATACGGTGGCCCCTAGAGATAAAGCACGTACGAACTCCAAAACACATCTCTAGCGTTAACTGAACATCCAAAACAGAACTACCTAGATCACTTAAATTACACAATTGAAAGTGTTTGTGTATTTATACACAGGCACTCATATGTATTCAAATAATTTAAAAAAAAAGTTCATTTACCTGTTACTACCACACACCAAATCTGGTCGTTGGTACTTGCTGGCTTGTGTAGCCACTAGCTAACAAAAGCTCAACACTGTGCCCCAGCATCCTGGAGCACTTCTGTTGTGTTTTGTACGTATTTTGAAGTTTGTACGTGTTTTGTCTCTAGGGGCCACCGTAAATATATTTTTATTTATTCACTCCACATAAAATGTAATAAATAAATCATATAATACAAAAACCAGCTATTCACATTTCAACTTTTAACTATTAAAATTTTCAGCTTTTTCCTTTTAAACAAATTTAAAGTGAAACAATACAAAACACTGCAAACCACAACACAACACACATGAAAAGAAAAAGAAGATGCACATTCTCTGTCATATGGACCTGCATGAATAAACTTTCTGAATCCTTTATCATCTGCAACTGAAAATAGTTGTGGATGATTACTATACCTTTCTAATGTGACGTTGTTGTCCCTGGCTCTCTTTCTCTGTCTCTTCCTCCCGCTCTGTTCCTGTGCTACTGCGAGTGTAACTACTGCCCCTCTTCCCAGCACAAAGCACAAGACTTGCGTGCGGAGTGATGTGGAAAAAAAGTGCAAGAGAGAGGGTGAGAGAAAGAAAGAAAAACCCACGGCTCCCAACAAGAAGCCAGCTCGCGTCGTTCGCTTCAAAGATCTGGCTCTAAGAGTTGTTTTGTTCGCGACCGACACATCACTATCATGGATAGATAGAGTTGGGTGTCATCTGCACATCAGTGAAAATGTATACTATGTCTTCTGATGATACCGCCTAAGGGAAGCATGTATAATGTAAACAGAATTGGTCCTAGCACTGAACCCTGTGGAACTCCATAATTAACCTCAGTGTGTGAAGAAGACTCTCCATTTACATGAACAAATTGGAGTCTATTAGATAGATATGATTCAAACCACTGCAGCGCAGTGCCTGTAATACCTACAGCATGCTCTGATCGCTCTAAAAGAATATTATGGTCAACAGTATCAAACGCTGCACTGAGATCTAGCAGGACAAGCAGTGGCAATAGTAGCTAAGCTTTCATGTGCTAATGTTAAACATGACACAGAATATCCTTTAGCTATCGTTCAGTTAAGCAGTTTTATCCTCAAAGGAAACTAGCCCTTTGGCCTAAACATCAACATGCATCAATTTAAAACCAAAAAAGTATCTGTAGAAACCCACAGTTGCTGGTTTAGCTTTCAATGTAAAGGTTCCCAGCGTCAAACCTGTTGCTTACTAAATCTTCATCAACACAGTGCTAACACTGAACAAATATTCTCTTGCCTGTGCAGCGGTACAACTAATCCTGCAGTAGTTCAGTGGCAGTTATCATTTTCCGCTTCCACTGTATACAAAAAATTCTACTTTGAACACACTAGCTAGCTAAAAGTGTACCAAATTTCCAAAGCTGAATTAGCATTGGACAAAGCTAATTTCAGTTTTGATGTGTAAAGATTAACCCATGATACTATATTTTTTCCATACAAGTTAAACAAATCAAAAATAGTCACTTACCAACTAACATAGTCTTTAATTATATTCCATAGAAGCTTGCATCTCTCTGGCTCCGTTCTCTTTTAACAGTCTCAGTCAGTCTGCAAGTCCTGGAAAACTCAACCTTCTTCCCCCCTCCTTTTGAAAGATGCTCATAAGATAAGTTAGTATAAGTTCTTGCTTTTTCACATGATAAAAATAAGTTCTACTAAATTAAAGGAAAAAAATGTGTATGCATACTATATATATATATATTTATGTTAAGAAAATTCTTCTTATTTTAATTTTGACTAACGTCTTAAAATAAGTCATCAGCTCTCCTAAACATGTAAAGGTAATACATATTAACCTTTTATGTTAAAAATGCTCTTAATTTTATATTTTCCTAACTAATTCCATGGATCATTCTTTAGCGTGTAGGACATTTACATACATGTTTTACAAAACAATTTGACAAACGTCCCATAAACGTCCCAATTGGCTGGAGTGTTTGTGTATGGGGTTTGAATGTTTTCCTTGGGTATTGCTGCTTTAACTGGACGTAGTGTTTCTGTGTAACTGTTTGTATCTCTCTTTTAGCTCTGTGATTAACTGGGGAACAGTGAATTTTACCATGACAAAGAGTCAGGTGGTATGGGTGCCAGTCCCCCCCCTTACAGGTGATGTTTTTACATCCAGAAAGTGGGTTTTATATACTTCCACCCACCTGAGAGATTTTATTTTTTGCATGTCAAAATTTGCATAAAATTCACTTGGCAAATGGAAACACATCTACAGTTTCACAGCTACAGCCAGTGTTGTGTTTGTGGGGGTGGATGGGTGTTTGGCATGTAGAGAATAATACATGATTTTAAAGGCTAAGAGGAACTGATGTGTGTGTTAGTAATGAGAGGGTAAAGAAGCCTGCACTTTGCCACCTCATGCTGTCTCTAGATTTACAGTAGGTACCTGATTCAAGAGGTGTCAGCACAGCTCTGCAGGAGGGCACATCCACAGAAAGAGATAAGATGTGTACTTGGCTGAGGAATTGCAGGGAGCACATTGCTTAGACCTGACATATGTTGAAAGAGTTGGAGTCACAGTTGTGTGAGCTCAGTGGTGCATTTGAACACAGCTACCCAAAAAGCACATATTCAGAAGGTACAGGTTAGTCACGGTCCTAATACAACAAGAGATTTAAAAAATTATTTATTTAAATCAAAATCTGGACACTTTGATTTATTCCCACCAACCGAAGACATTTATATTAAGTTTATTAATATCAGGTGGCAGAGCAGGTCAGCCACTAATCAGAAGGTCGGTGGTTCGATCCCAGGCTGCCTCCTGGCTGCATGCCAAGTATCCTTGGGCAAGATACTAACCCCATGTTTGCCTACTGGTGGTGGTCAGAGGGCCTGGTGGCGCCAGTGTCCGGCAGCCTCGCCTCTGTCAGTGCGCCCCAGGGCAGCTGTGGCTACAACGTAGCTTGCCATCGCCAGTGTGTGAAAGTGTGTGTGAATGGGTGAATGACTGAATGTAGTGTAAAGCGCTTTGGGGTCCTTAGGGACTAGAAAAGCGCTATACAAATGCAGGCCATTTACCATTTATTAGTGGTTCTAAATTGGTAATAGGTGTGAATGTGAGAGTTGCTTTCTCTCTTTCTTGCAGTCAGTCCAGGGTGTACTGTGCCTTTCACTCTGTCAGCTGGGATGGGCTCCAGCCCTCCCTGAACCCTGATTTGGATATGTGGTTAATATTGTGGTTGAATATTGGTGCAAGCTGTAATTAATGTTTGATTTTTTTTTTATTTTCATCAACTAAAAACCTTCATCATGATTATATGAAAATTCAGGTGGGTTATAATGACAGTGATAGCATTATACTGTGTTACGTTTGATCCTGTTTGTGGATTTTAGTTCGGCTTTTAACACCATCGTGCCTGAACTTCTCTCCTCCAAACTCTCCCGGCTCACCGTGTCACCAGCTATCTGTCAGTAGATCACCAGCTTCCTGACAGACAGGAAGCAGCAAGTGAGGTTGGGGGAGATCACCTCTAAAACTCGGTCCCTCAGTATTGGTGCCCCTCAAGGATGTGTCCTCTCGCCACTATTGTTCTCCCTCTACACTAACGACTGCACCTCCAAGAACTCTGCTGTTAAACTCCTAAAGGTGGCAGATGACACCACCGTCATTGGCCTCATTCAGGATGGTGATGAGTCTGCATACCAGCAGGAAGTTGAGCGGCTGGTACTCTGGTGCAGTCAGCACAATCTGGAGCTGAACACGCTTAAGACTGTAGAGATGACAGTGGACTTCAGGAGACATCCCTCAACTCTGCTCCCCCTCACCATATCAGACAGCCCTGTGTCGACTGTGGAGATCTTCAAGTTCCTGGGTACAACCATCTCCCAGGACCTGAAGTGGGAGACCAACATCAACTCCATCCTCAAAAAGACCCAGCAGAGGATGTACTTCCTGAGACAACTGTGGAAGTACAGTCTTCCACAGGAGCTGCTGATCCAGTTCTACACTGCAGTCATTGAGTCTGTCCTGTGCTCCTCCATCACAGTCTGGTATGGTGCAGCCACTAAACAGGACAGGAGCAGACTGCAGCGGACTGTACGGGCAGCAGGGAAGATCATCGGCGCCCCCCTGCCCTCCATCCAGGACCTGCACCTCTCAAGAACCAGGAAACGGGAAAATCATCACAGACCCCTCACACCCTGGACACAGACTTTTTGACCTGCTGCCCTCTGGGCAGACAGCATAGAAGCCTGCAGACTAGGACCACCCAACATAGGAACAGTTTCTTTCCCCTCGCCATCTCCCTCCTAAACAGTTGACCTGTCACACTGCTCCCACTGCCAGACTGCAACTGCACCTTATGTACATTCTGTGGGATTTATTCACTTCATTTCATTTCTGTTATCCTGTATTTTATGTATATAAGATTTAGATTGGTTATTTATGGTTGGTTTACACAGCTTGTGTACGTTTGTGTATGTATGTGTATCCATGTGTAGCTGTTAGGGGTGCAACGATACACAAAATTCACGGTTCGATACTTTGGTGTCACGGTTCGATATTTTTTCGATACAAAAAAATGTTCATGCCTTTTTAATTTGTCATTTATTAAAATTATAAATATATATTTTAACTCACAAGTACAGTTTTTAAATTTAATGTTGCTGAAACAAAAAAGTAATAAAAAAAATAAATATATCTCAGGGCTCGCAAAATTTCAAAATCCCTGGTAGCCCTTCGGGCAGGGACTCTTCAGTTTTTGGTAGCCCAAAATAAATCTAAGTAGCCTGAATAAAAAATGAGCAATTTTTTGATTGATGTTTTGTTTCCTGTTTTGTTTCCTTTACAATATTATACATTAAAGTATAATATTGTAAAGGAAACAAAACATTAATCAAAAAATTGTTGAAAAACAAATTACAACATTGTATAAAAATTACAATCATCAACTCAAATACTTGGTTCTAATTGAACAGAAATTTCTATGAACTTGTAAGAACTGTGTAGGACATGAATCAGTCTGTGTCAGATCCTGAATTTGAAATTTCCACTGAAGTCACAGGTAAGAGGCAAGTGGAACCAAGATCTAGGACATTTGCTTTTTGAAGTTTGCAAAGACTGCTAAATTGCCAGTGGTAGTTCACTCTTTGCAACATAGTATGCTGTTTTAAACTGATTTTCAGGTTTATTTTTAGTATGTTATTTGCAATTGGTGTTTGTTCCGGGAAAGATATTGCAGACTGAGCAATAATGCATTTCTTGCATTTCTCATGGGTTCTAATGGGGGCCTTTCTTAAAATGACTGGTCCCAGTAACAAAGGCGCTTGTCGATTCAGAAATCGAGGGAAAACCAACAACACAACCGGCAGAACATTATGTTATTTACACGGGTGCACATAAGTGGTCCGCATGTGCGCATTCGCTGTCAAAATAAAAGACGCGCACCAGATAAGAAGTTGCAGCGTGCGTTTGCGTCCATATAAAAGGCAGTGTTTTTGTCTGCTAGAGTGGGATTTTCACGGCACATTCTGCACCACATCTCTGTGCGTTCATCATTTGTTTGAAGCCAGCTCACCTCCTGCAACCACTTTTCCGAGATTACGCGCTTCTTTTGCGGTTCGGACTCCTTCTGACATTTCTTTGGAAGTAGAGGAACACCAAAGTAATTGCTTAAAGGAGCTTGGTTCTTCGACATCTTAAAGAGTTGTAAACAAACGTCTGTCCTCCAGAAAATCTTATGTACGCAAACACGCGTTGCAACTTCATATCTTGTGCGCGTTTTTTTTTTTCCTTTGACAGCGAATGCGCACCTGCAGACCACTTATGTGCAGCCCCGGTTATTTAGCTCGTCATATTGCAGCCACAGAAATTCTTTTGTCCATGAAACCATAAAGCTGCACTTTCTTTTTGCCTTATAGTCTGATTTGTCATAACTTTTCCGTTTTGTGGTAAGCTTTTCTTTGGCTGTCACTTCTTCACCCTGACCTGTCTTATTTGGCTCAGCAGAACTAAAATATATATCCTGCTGCTTTTACACACGCACTCACAAAACGCTCAGCGATTCTCTGCGCGATCAACCTCTCACATGTTTAAGCTTGCTGCGGGAGATTTCACTTGTCATGTTTGCATAGTAAGCTAACGATTGGTAAGACGATGTCAGAGGAATTGGTGCGCAAATTATCATCACTCACCAATCAGTACTGTCGCTCTCTATACACAGTTGCAAAGTGAAAGCAAAAAACAAGCGCAAATTCAAACGCGATTTCAATATGTCACATATTGACAGTGGCTCACCGATGCCAATGGCATAATTACCCAGCTACATTTCCGAAAGAATGCAAAAGCATTGACATGTATTTTTCCTTCCTACGATAGGCCGACGGGCAGGGAAGAGATAGATTTTGGTAGCCCGATTGGAAAATCGCTAGCCCCGGGACGTCGGGCTAGTGATTTTGTGAGCCCTGTATCTAATTGAGGAATCACTCATCTTTGGAAAAGAGAGTTTATTACAGAGAAATGTCTCTTTCCAAAATAAAAGCTATACTATACGCTTCTTCTGGGCTATATTCTCAGCAGCATATTAAACATATCAGGTCCCCATAAGGAGAATCATGAGCTAACGGCTTTCTAAATGACTCGGGTAAAGTTTGTAGCATGCGTGCTTGTTGTTTTTGTCTGCTTCCACTTGTCTTTGCACTAGGATGATGTCGGAGTAAATGTGCAGTCATATGCGTTGTGTTCCCACTAGTGCTGTCAGCGTAAATCTGAAATGACGTTAACGCCACAACACGGCAAATCTCCGTTAACGAGCTACCCCTGATCGCCCCGTGCGTGGGGCTGGACGGCCAACACGTTAACGAGCTAACTGCGCTAACACACTAGTTCCCACCCATGTAATTGAGCATTGCGTGGCACATCCAACATACTGTTTTACTTTAGTCCATGACGCGCTTAGGTGAGGGTGGGGGAGGTTCAATTTGCCATGTTACAAGGAGAGCTTAGTTTCTGTCTGGCTAGCTTGTCCTGCGCTCAGTGAATCTGCGTTCGACTACTCCGCCTAGGCTGCACTGTCGAGCGCAGATCCACTGAGCGCTCAACACAGACAGCATCGTCAGAAGGAAAGTTGATAAAATAAATTAAAAACTTTGTATTGCTCGATACATATGCGTACCGAACCGAAAGCACTGTGTCGAACGGTTCAATATCAATACAAGTATCGTTGCACCCCTAGTAGCTGTATATATCCACACACGTGTGTGGGGGTGAATTGTGTTGCTTACATTGTTGAGATTTACATTGCTGTGCTTGAGAGTCACCATCTACCGGAACCAAATTCCTTGTATGTGTCTGTGTCTATATATGGCCAATAAACGTGATTCTGATTGCTTAACAGTGGGTTCAGTGTACTGAATACCAATTTGGTCTTGTTTGTGGCTCTGTATTACTCTCTGTATGTCACAACAGAGATACGTCATAATATGCAGATTTTAGGAAGCACACTGTTTGCTATCCGGTTGTTCAGTGATGACGCGACGAATCCTACTTCCGGGTCTAAAGTAGTCTGCGTTTAATATGGCTTTTGTGTTGTTAACATGTTTAATGTTATGTATTTTCTTCTATTTGATCTCAAAAAGCTCCTAAAACAGTCAGCGACCACTGTTGACCTCCCTCGGCTTTTATTACCGCTAATCATTTATTTAAGCTCAGTTTTTAAAACCTTAGGATGTAACTACAGCCCAGCCCATGCAGCAGTATATGAATGACTAACCTCGTATTGTGGATGGATTATCTCAGTTGTTCTCCTGGCTGAAGTTTGGTCCTTTTACAGCATCCTGCCATGCGATTACATTTGTTCCTGACCACCGAGAACACTCACATTAACTTTTATCGAGTGGAAAAAAAGTTAGCTTGTTTATATTATGCTAACATAGCTGTGTCGCTAGCGGTCACGTAGCAAATCATTATATACCAGCTAGCCCAACTTCAGTAACCCTACAAACGTCACTGCTGTTTAGTTTTCTGTCTTCATTTATGCTGGAAGTGATAGCAGAGCTGTACGTTTTAATTTGTTTCCAAAACCCCGCAGTCAGGACATGCTATATTGTATTTAGATAGAAGCTAGCGAGCTAACTCCCTGCTAACTTCTAACTCCGTTAAATGTCATAAATTCCGTTTTCATGGATGCCTGGATGTTAAACTCAATTGTTACACCTGGTAGAGCAGAACGCTGATCATTTTATTAAAGATGAAAGACTTTAGACAGTTTTTCAACTCTCAGTAATGCCATAGTGATCGTTTGATATATGGACCTGCAGCGGAGTTTAGACCCAGACACGGCTAGTGACGTCAGACTGAACAACCGGATAGTTTTTCTTTGTTATCCATCCATGGCCAGTAGAGAGTCTCCAGTACATTCAAAACAGGAGTGTCAAACATGAGGGAAATTCAATTAGGCTATTTGGCCCATCATAGCAGAACGGAGTCCCAGTGGTGAGAGGGATTAGGGCAGGAACCCCCGAAGATGCTGGTGGTAGAGATGAAGATGGAAGCTTGGATGGAGCCACAGTAACATAGGAGAGGTGGACATGGGGAGGAGGTGGTTTGTAAGGAAGAATGACAGATGAGCAGCTCCATTTAAAGTTCACAGAGTAGAGGCTGATTGGCCTGAAAATGGAGGGTAGAATGATGATTGGAGTAGACCAGAGATATCACGATGAGCCTGGCAGTATTGGGAAGTGAAAGTGATCCATGACTACCAGTACATTATCTTTCCTGTAACTTTACACATTTATCATGTATTTTTTTATTGAGTTTGGCATCCCTGATCTAAAGTAACCGAACTTACAGTTTACTAACTTGCATGGAGTCCTGTGAAAAAGTACTTCCCATCATTCAACAGCTTGTAGAACCACCTTTAGCGGTAATAACTTGAAGTAATCATTTTTGTGTGTGACTTTGTCATCCTCTCACACCATGTTGAACATATTTGGCCTACTCTTTTTACAAAGCTATTTAAGTTCATTGAGGTTTGTGGATATTTGTTCATGCAATGCTCACTTAAGTTGTAGCCAGTTTAAGGTCTGGACTTTGAACCAGCAATTGCAAAACCTTGAATTTATTTTTCTTTTATAGACATTTTCTGTAGTTTCTTTGGGATCATGACCAGTTGCATGACCCAGTTTTGGCCAAGCTTTATCTGTCAGACTGATGGCCTCATATTTGTCTCTAAAATACTTTGTGTCTAAAGTTCACAGTCGACTCGGTGACTGCAAGGTGCCCAGGTCCTGTGGCTGCAAAGCAAGCCCAAATCATCACCCCTCCACCACTGTGCTTTACAGTTGATATGAGATGTTTGTGCTGACACGTTGTTTTTGCTTCCACCACATGAAGTCCAGCTCGCTCAGTCAGAAAAGTATGGGACTCTTAAGGGTCTCAGGGTCGTGCGTTCGAGCCCCATGTTGTGGCTGCAAAAGAAGCCCAAATGATCACCTCTCCACCACCATGCTTGACAGTTGGTACGAGCTGTTTGTCCTGATATGCTGAGTTTCTGTTCACTATGGCCAAACATCTGTCTAAAGACATTGTTCCAAATGTAGCTTTGTAAACCTAAGCCATGCTGCCATGTTATTTTTTCAGATAAGCGACCTGGCAACCCTTCCAAACAAAACAGAGGTGGCAAACTAAAGACGTTCTTACATATGTAGCAGTACAATTTTTTTTTTTTTTTACAAATACTCTCGTAAAAGTTCAAGAACTGATTAACATTTTTTTCCTCAAGTAAAAGTGAACTTTCCTTTTTACATGACTGTATCTCTGCAGGGTTTCTGCATTCGAAATCTGTGAGGCATCAATTCCAACCACGAACTGCACTGTGTGTAAACAGGGATTAAAGGATGAAAATGATGAATGAATCCAAGCCGGGAAACAAAGATGTGTGTGAACAAGGTTTTCTAACTTTGGAAAAGACGTCTCTACTCTCCTGCCTGTTCCCCTCTTCTCTCCTCCTCTTGTCCCTCTGCACTTTTTTTTGCCTCGTCTCCAGCTATTCCCCAGCCCACACACAAACACGAGCTTTGTTGATATTCTCAGCAAGATTTCTCTGAATTATTTCTTCTGCTCGGTAAACCACTCTGTGACAAATATACTTTGTAGTAATCGCTCAGTTCTTTCTCATGAGTAACTCCTTTCACTCTGGGTGACACTAGAAGCTTGAATTAAAGTTGTTTGCAGACCAATTATACTTACATACAATCAGGTATTAAGCTGAAGTGAGGGCTCAAAGTCATATTGGAAAAACACTAGAGCGCTCAAGGCTTCAGCTCCTCAGCCTTTCTCCTCCTTTTACACCTTCAGCTTCTCTCTCTTAATCGTTAACATCATTATTAGTTTCACATCAAAGTGAAGATTAAAACCATGAAAGCACGTTTCTGTTAGCTTCCATTGCATATAATAAAGGAAAATCAAATTAAACATAATAGATTGCATTCTTTCTCATGCATATAAAAATGCTCACACAGGGACATACACTTTGACCTTAAACCTCAACATCACATTGTGACAAATCTGATTTTATAAAAGGAAAAACTGTTCAGTGAATCTTTTAGTAATTTCGGGATTCTAATGACTGAAAAGAGGTGAGGCTATTCAGTACACTGATTAATCCTTATCCCATTATGCAGTTGAAATAAATGAAAGAATACAACATGTTAAAATTCATGTGGGTCAAGGTGAACATGCTTAGTTACAAAACTAAAGCAGAAAGCAACATAAATAAAAAAAAAAAAAAGTAAAATAGTGCTCCCTAAAGCATCAATAGTTACTTGCAATAAGTTGGTGGCTTTTCTATACAAACACTCCCAACCCAGTTTCATCCCAGTCACATAAACTCGACTAGGATATATGGCATATGCAGTTGTAGGGATTAAGTCAAAATGCATAATGTGATGGTCCATTTAAAAAGGAAACTGTATACCAGACCTCAAAAATCCACCTGAATACAATTTTCACCAAAGCTTACCTTATGTAAAGGGTTTCAGTACAATGCCCCTAAAGTCATTACACAACACCTTCCAAGGGAAATAGGACAATCAAAAATAAAGCATACAGAATAGTATAGAAAATGAAGGAACGCCAACTTTAATAAGTAGTACAAGCAGTTGCAACTTGTGTCAAGACTGTCAGAGAATGACTTAGAGGTAGAAATAGACCAACAGATGCTCATATTATACACTGTGTGGACAACTGTTTTGGGCCACATCTCTTAATCATTGAATTCAGGTGTTTTCGATCCCACTGTGATAGCTGGATGAAAATCAAGCATCTAGCCATGCAGTCCGCCTCTACAAATACCAAGAATGGGTTGTTCTAAAGAGCTCACTAAATTTGAGTCAGGATGGTGAAAGTCAGTATCCCTCCTAGATATTCCACAGTCAACAAAGTGGAAGCATTTAGGAATCCAAGCAACTCATGGAGCTGATGTGGTTCCTAAGGTACATAGACAGGTCACTGAAGTGTACAGTTCATGAAAGCCATCAACGCTCTGATGAATCAATATCTGCAGAGTTACAAATCTCCTCTTGCATTGACATGACCACAAAAACTGTGCACTAGGAGCTTCATGGCATGGATTTCTATGGCTAAGCATTTGCATACAAGCCTTATATAAGCATAAGTCTTGTATGGTGTGAAGCATGTCACCATTGGACTCTGGAGCAGTAGAAATGTGTTGTGTCTTTACGTCTGTATGTCTGTATGCCCATACAGACATACCTGAATGAGTTTGGTATGGAGGATCTTGACTTGTCCATATAGAGCATCGAGGTCCCACAGATACAGAGCCACTCCAAAATACTGCAGGAAGCTCCTCATATTCGTGGAAGATGGCCGCCCCTCCTTGAGCCTGGTTCTGCAAGAGGTTTGTTCCTGTTAAAAGGGAGTTTTTCCTTCTCACTGTTACCCAATGCTTTCTCATAAGGATAGTTGGAGTTTCTCTATATTATTGTTATTATTATTGTTGGTTCTATATAAATAAAATGAAACTGAATCTTAATGCCTATAGATTTATAATGGTAATGTAATGCATAGGTGAGCCAATACTTTTGTCCATATAATGTAGGTGATGTTGAAATGACTGCTGTTTGTAATGTCAAGATTTTGTAACTGAAGCAAATGAAGCCTGAAATTGCTTTTCAAAAGTCTCAAACCTTCTGCCTGCAAGAGACAGTCAATTAAAGGGAGGGTGGTGTTAAGGCAGGCACGTGTAACAGTCAGAGTATTAGATTATTATGCTCTAGCTCAAGGGTCTCAAACCTGAGGCTCTTTTGCTAATCTCCAGTGGTTCTCTTTGGTTTTGACAAAAAAAATTGCATGAATATCAAAATTATACTTTTAATGTTGCTAAACCTCAGGAGTGTCCTATCGTTAGTTCCTTCTAGCTATGGGTTCCAAATCCAAAGAAATAAAAGTCACAAAGGCAAATGAAGAATTTCACAGTGCTTGTTTGCTTTCACCACCAATGATGTTGATTGTCATGCTTGACCTGTGGTTAGGCCTTTTCTTCTTTAAAAAACTGGTCTTTATTTATGTACTTTTGCTATATTCAAAATTGTTGAGTTGCTAATTCTTTTACATAGCTCTGCAGTGACCTTTACAAACATTAACAATTGTAAAATTACTTGCAATCAGAAAACGAAAATAACACCAAAACAGACTTTCTAGACAACTCAAAGCTGGTGAGCTGGTTGGCTCCATATACATATGAAAAGCACCTTTGAATATAAACTTGATGAGATGCACAAACTATATGTTTATTAAACAGATTTCCACAATCACAGTTACCAAAATCAAAGGACTCCATTTCGGCAGTCGGGTAGTGTAATACTGTGTCAAAAACATGAAAGAATTCAATATCTGCTTACACTGTGTTTTCCAGCTTTATGAATGCGTGTCCCGAATCTCGTCTATCTTCTAATATGCATTTTGTGCTGCTTTACCCAACACAGACCCCTGTATATGGCTGAAAAGCAAGTCTGGAAATTTGCTGCGGTCACTGAAGAGAATGAGGACAGGAGGTGGAAGAGCACAGACTGATCAATGGCTGCAGAACCTTAAAAGGCACACAAACGCACTTGTGTACCATTCATTCACTGCACGTTACTGTGCTGATGTGCCTCACACGCAACACACAACCTGAAGCACGCAGTCCTTCTTTACACATTTGCTAAATCAGTCACAGACAACAGAACACACACACATGCGTACACACACACGCGCACACACAGTCCTCTCCATGCCCACTCATATTCGAATGGAGATAGAAAACTGAATATGGCAGTCCTTCTCCGAACACACACATATACGCAGACTGAAAAGTGTGTGTGGGCAGTGACAGGCATGCTGTAGCACACTGGGATGATGTGAAAGGAAAGGAGAGTGTTCCAAAATTCAATGAAAACTGACAAGCCTCCCCATAGTCACAGTCTTTCAAAAACCCAACTGCCCCAAGAAGCCTATCTGTCTATCCATCTATCTATAAGCATTCAAATTTTGATGAAATATATGGTAATTGAGGAAATTTGACAATTACTTTTCAGTTTTGAAAAACAAGCAAAAGAAAGCTGGCTGTTGTCTTTCTCATGCACTGCACCCAATGCAAAGCAAAGCGCATTATCTGCTTGCACCTGCTTATATTGAATGGCAAACTCAAAAAGCTATGTATCGTACTGATGACGTGGCCTCTTTACAATTCTGCTAGACTGCTGCTAATGTGAAGAGATTGTGAATGATTTTCCATAATTAGGAACAAAAGAAGTCAGAGAGTGTAGAGTCAGCTAATTTTATTTCATACAGATGTAGAGTGATACAGCTTTTCAAGAGTGGAGATATGGAAATTCCTTTTATTTTTAGTCCACAAAAGGACAACAATGTTAGGGTGGAAACTCCATTAGGACTGAAAACACTGCATTATACTGCTAAGAAAACATCTTTGCAAACATCAGCTTAGACAGCATGCTAACACAAAGCTAGCAAAGAACCCAGAGTGATTTTAACGAGTGCACGCAGACCCCAGCCCAGCAGCCAGAGCCTGATCTTCAACAAGTAACAAAAGTAGAGATTAGCAGTCAGACTTGTAGCCTCTGTTTCTACGTGTTCGTGTTTCTAGAATCACTGTGATGATCTCTTTGTGCCAGTTTTCATCTTTGCTAACAGACTGCATTTCTTTAACGTATAATACATTACTTTTCTTGGGTTAACGACACAAACACTGTTCCTAACGCTTGGGTTTGGGGAGGTGTTATTTTAGGTTTGAACAGTTCAAAACAACCATGTGCTAATGTTGGCAGGAAACAGCATGGCTACAGAGAAACTGTCACGGTACTGGGCCACGAGGCCCAGGGTTTAAGTTCTAATGCATATTTTTGTATCCACATGTGTAGTTTAACGCATCTAGTTGTTTTCTAGTTTGCAGTTTAGTCCTTGGTTTCTTAGTGCCTTTTGTCATCTCTCCCTGGTCCGTGTGTCTACCTGTCATGTTTCATGTCTCTGGTTAGGTTAAGTTCGTATTCTATCTCCATGTCTATGTCTCTGTGTTTCCTGTTTTATTTTGAAAGAGTATGGTGTTCTTTGTTCATTGTAGTTAGTGTTACTCTCCCCTGTATTGTCATTATGTTTCCTTCTAGTCAGCTGTGTTCTCATGTGTCTCCACTTCCCCTGATCACCTCATGTGTGTATTTAAGTCCTCAGTCTTCCTTTGTTTGTCACCGCGTCGTCTGTTCAACTTCCCCCATGTCACGCCAGGTTTCAGGACTCTGTGCTGGTCATGTCCATGTTACTTACGTGAATACGTTTCATAGTTCTTTGTCGTTCCAGCACAGAGTCCTGTTCACAGTTGTCTCCGTCATGTGCGTCATTGTCACCCTGTCTTAGCCTTCCCTGCTGTCTGAGTTAAGTGTCAGTTCTTAGTTTTCCCAGTTCAGCTTCTAGTTTAGTTTTGCCTCAGTGCTTTCTGTTGTTTGCCACGTTAATCAGCCCAAATAAAGGCTCGCTTTTCACTTCAAGTTCGGTACTGTCTCCTCGTCTGTGTCTGCACCTGGAACCTCACACTCCCACACTCGGTCTGCCCACCGCAGACCGTGACAGAAACTAAATTCTCTGCATAGTTAGTATAAAAGATGGATGCAGCTTCAGGTTCTGAAAAGTGAAGCCACTCCTTTAGTTGAAGAAACCGTCCCGACAGACTGTGAGAAAACAACACTTGGCTGCCTTTTCAAACGTGTCAATCACAGGCGTTAGCCATACAATTTCAGCTCAACTGCTCACTCATTACTCTGGGTTTCAAAGCATTAGTCACAGCAAAATTGCTTATCTCAAGACTCCATAAATGTACTGCACTGACCTGTGGGTAACATCACAACTACATCAATCTTCCATAAGTTTACACTCAGACTGGAATACTGTGGATTTTGGTTAGTAGACAGCAAAACACATATGTAATTTTAACTATGCTGACTGAATGGCAAATAAGTTGGTGATAAAACCTTCATGTCTTCGGTGTCTCTGATGGTTTGATTATTTCTTGTTCATGCTGAGGAAACGGTCATTGTACCATGTTTTTCACAGCAGAGCTGACTCAGTACATACATATCCATTCAGGAGGTGCCACCAACGGCTATACCTCCTTAGGAAACTCAAATCCTTTGGAGTCAGCACACCCATCATGATGACGTTTTACTATGCCTTCCTGGAAAGCATCATGACCTTCTCCATCACCTGCTGGTTCCACTCCCTCAGCCTTCAGCACAAGAACAGACTGCAGCACACTGCATCAGTGTGATCTAAAATCATTGGCCTGCCTGTCCGAACTCTGGCACATGTTTTCAGCCAGCAGGCCCTTAGACAGGCAGCCAAAATCATCAACGACCCCTCTCACATTCTTCACCCCCCATTCCAATGGCTCGCCTCTGGGCGACGCCTCCACTGCATTTCCTGCAGGACTGAGAGGAGGAGAGCCACCTTTGTGCCCAAAGCCACTCTGCTTTTTAACACCAGCTGATAAGACCATTTCCCACACCAGAAACATAAACTACACTCTTCTTATACCACCGACACTTTATTCACTTTTAGTCACTTACAGTTATTTATTCACATTTCAGTATGTCTGTGAAGGTTCTCAGTCATCCAGGTCATCGTAGTCACACTGTACAGCATACACCACATTGTTAATGTGATGTATGCTGTACAGTGCAGCGAGGAATGCCCAGACCTCTACATTGGAGAGACCAAACAGCCACTTCACAAGCATATGGCACAACACAGAAGAGCCACCTCCACAGGACAAGACTCAGCAGTCCATCTGCATCTTAAGGATAAAGGACACTCTTTCGAGGATGCCAATGTTCACATTTTGGACAGAGAGGACAGATGGTTTTAAAGAGGAGTGAAAGAAGCCATCTATGTCCACTGTGAGTGACCAGCTTTGAACAGATAATCCAGTTTTGAGTTCCGTCCCCAGACGCCTTAACGCCCACTCACATCCTGGGCCATCTGACCTCAGGAAGGTGGGGCCAGGTTTCACAATGAGCTCTCCCAAAACCCTGGCTGATTGAGACCCACACCCGTTTTCCCACCTTGGCTCAGGCGATTAGAAGATCATCAGGGGGTCCTTAAGTCCCTCTTTGCAAGCTCCTTTGACTTCACCTTTCAGTCACTTTAATTTTTAAACTGTGTAATTTTAAAACTGTACTGTATATTCTGTGTATTTATTATTTCACTCTTATTGCCTGTTCTCATTGTCCTTATCTTCAACGTTATGCTGCTCTGTTGTTTGTTAATTGCCCCTTGGGGATAAATAAAGTCTTCTGATTCTGATACTTATGAATCATCTACTTATTTGTATTGATTCCTTCTATTTTACATTTCACTGACTGCTCCAAGACTGCTGCACATGCTCAGACTGTAAATTTAGTCATCCGGAAATATATATTTGCATCTTTTAAATATGAGCGCTCATCGCTTCCCAAACAAATTCATGACTGTGTGACACCCCTTCCATAAATGTAAAACTTGCAGCAGAGAACCAGACTTAATACATAAGTTGCTGGCATGGTATCTGGTGTATAATACAAAATAATAAGCACAACGGATTGTGGTCCACACTGACCTCAGCCACCAACAGGGATAAATTGTGAAATCCAAAAATGTACGTGAACTCTGATGGTCAGTCCCCTCAGCAGAAAGAATATGATCTGCTGTCATTTCAGGTCATTTAACATCTACAAAAACAACTGATCACGTGTTCTGACAATAGTACGTATGAGGTATTAGATATAAAAGATAGCAACATATATGTGTTTTATGCTTTATTCCACACACAGGTATTATAAGTAGGTATAGTGATAGTGAGACCCCTCTCTGGCCCTTAAGGAGGAGGGAGGGTCCCTGGGTAAGGATTCAGGAGGTACATCTTCATGTGACTGTTAAGTGAAAAACAAGGTTGCAACTCTCTCTGGGGGGAGGAGGCTGGGATGGGATGGTGGTGGAATGTGTTTCTTTGTTTCTCACTTTGTATACAAGGAGCGATTGCCGGCTCCCATTTTCAGAGACCGCAGCTCGGGCGTTTGGACTGACTGTTTTTCATGCTTCATCATGAAATTAAACACATTTTAAAGACATCATTAAGTGTTTGCACTACATCTTGCTGACTCTGGGATTTGCAAATTGGGAGCAGTATGCAGATGGTCTACAAGTCGTGACAACAACAGTGTAGTGGGTAACAGATCTTCTTGGAAAGTGAGTCTGCTGCTTCAGTTCCACTTCCAGTACAAAGAATGGTAAAGTCTAGTTCTGAAGGCGTGTCTAAATGAGTTTGAACTTCTAAACTCGCTTGGCTTCTGGCTTAAGTTTAGGATCATCAAATACCAAGTGAAAAAGTGCCTTTTTCCAAACACCTCAGTGTGCTGTACATGAATATGACTTACTCTGGCTGTGTGCACATTCAGTGGACATTTTAGCTCAGTTGATCTTATACATTAGTTGAACTGTTCAAAACCCTAATACACACCTTTAGGTATGATGTGAGGCTTTCGTATGTTTCCCCTGAGTCTGTTTAGACTCAGCATCAGTACAATCAAACAGAAATCTTTATTGTTTCGCTCTTTTTTTTTTTTTCTATCATTTCTACTTTTTCTGTGTGCTGTCTCTTTCTCTTCTTACTCTCCTAATTACCTTCTTCTTCCATGAGTGTGTTGTCTGTTATTTATATAGATGTTCTTCCTTTCCCCACCCTGCTACACTCACACACACATCTGTCTCTTACCCTTGTTTGCTCCCACCATCTGCCTCTGGCTTGGCTAAAGGCTTAAACACATTTACACTCCTGTTTATTTATATACATGTTTATTTCAATTAAGACAGAGAACTCTGATGTGCCTTTCTGCCTCCGGATGATTCATTTTATTCTATTTTCAGATACAAATGTGGTTTGCTGCAAGGAGGAAATAAAAGTCCTAACAAGGTGTCTGTAGATGATGATGGAGGTGATCTCACCTGATCTCCTTCTGCAGTAGATGCTGGTTAGTTGACAGCTACCCCATTACTCCTGTAGTTGGCCTGTAGTTGATCTTGCGATGTAGCTTCCTGGTATGTGTCTCATACTCTGTCACCCACTAGAACCACCTCAATTTTTACTCTTTAAGTGTGCGCGTGTGTGGATGTGTGTGTGGGTGGGGGGATATATGTGTATTGAGAGTGTGGGGAGTGAGTTGGAGGGTGGGGTGGGCTGCTTTTAACTATGTAAAGCACTTTGTGCTACATTTTCTCTGTATGAAAAGTGCTTTATAAATAAAGATTGATTGATTTTTACCTCACCCAATGATATTATGTGGTTGGATCAGTTCGTCTGTTTGTTTTCCACTGATGGCCACACCCACCCTCAAGCTATAGTAGCTTAGTAGTAGTTTAGTAGTCAATTAGTTTATAGTTAGGTCTAGAACAGGTGACCTTGAAAAATGCCTTATCTATACTGAAATATACTCAGACTGCAGGGCGACCATTCATGATTCAACATCACTTCTGCCCTTTCTTTCACCCCATGTGTTTAAATGCCACTATCGCACATCTTTAAATATCTACGTTCTCCTGTAGACTTGTTTAGTTTATTCACTTTTGTGCCCTTTTCTGTCCCCATACCTCTCACACCTTAACCAGTTGCAGGGTATAGGCCACTCCTACCACAGACAGCACACAAGAGAGAGGTGAACAACAGAGTGTTGACAGGGTGGAGCAGGTGTGGATGAGTGACAGAAGGATAGCAGCAGGAATGAAAGGACCTGATATGATGCATGATAAGGAGATGGTGGCACTGACAGAAAGAAGTGAGAATGGACAAGATTGTAACTGCTCTTCCACAGCATGTCTTCTATCCTGTCTTCCTTCTCTCACAACAACTGGTCCTGGCAGATGTGCGCCCCTCCCTAAGGCTGGTTCTGTCAGAAGTTTCTTCCTGTTAAAAGGGATTTTTTTTCCTTCCCACTATCGCCAAAGTTCTTGCTCATAGGGCACCATATGATTGTTGGGTCAAACTTATAATATAAAGTGCCTTGAGGTGACTGTTGTTGTGATTTGGTGCTGTATACATAAAACTAAATTGAAATTGAATTGAAATTACTTTGTAGTAGCCTAACAAACAATGATAAAATAAATGTTCCTCTCTTTTTTTTCTCTTGATTCAAGTGAATGTTTGTACTAAATCTGAATACCAGAAAAACACAAGTCCTTAAGACCAAAAGAAAATATATCATCGTTGATAAAAAAAAAAAAACTGGTGCCATTAAAGCCATTAAAGGGAACAAAGATTGCACTTGTGTAAAACTGCAGGTACATGGTGATGCATATTTTAATTATTCCAAAGTGCTATGGGTGTTAGACGTGTCTGTGAGGGGTTTATATTAAAATAAGTGCACAAATGAGCAAAATGTGATTTTTTTTTTATCATGTATTGACTCCACTGTTAGATAATGTGCAGCACAGAAGATGAAAAAAATCTACAATACAGCTTTAAGTCATTGCAGAAAATAGGAATATCATCAAAAAGCACTGATATTAATTTATTTTTTAATCATTTTTCAGGATTCCTTCACAGAGAGGTGGAATTTCAGTATTTAAATATTGAACCTTTATCATTACACCCAATAGCTTATTTAAAGCCAAATTAGACATTAAAATTCACATCAGTATTCTGCAAAGTATAAACTTATAGATACGCCCTCTGATTTGCATGAATGTAAGTCATCACACCGAAATAATCATGAATAACTGTTTTGCAGACAGCTTTATTCAGCATCTGTAATTTTCTCCTACACAGAGTCTGGCTTTGATCACAAACACTGTAATCATCCTTCAGCAGACTGGAAGAACGTGAGCTCTGCACTGCTCCCATAACTCATTTACTGTAGATCACTATCACTTGGATACTGTTTTACGCTGAGATATCGCACAGTACAAGTCCTGGCACTCTGACTAATGAAGGTAATTGTCATTGTAGTTCTCATTCATATTCTGAAGATGACTGAGTCTGCCTCTGAATGGCCCCACGCTTCGCTCAGATAATCATGGTGGTAAATTACAAGAGATGAGACGACATGCTTCGTCAACACAGGACTCGAGTCATTCACATTCAGATTTGGCCTCTGGAAGGCTGATTTTGATTGATGATTGTCTCATTTCCCCATTACTTAAAGCTGGCCAAAGGTTTTTGATTCGGCCATCGGCAGTGGCGAATTTACTGGTTAGTAGTGGTTTTCAGTCCTATTATTACCAAGCAGGGCTATGTTGGGTTTCCTTTTATCATTCCTGTGAGAATGAAACCCTAACCCTAGTGCTGGAACTGTTGGAACAAAAGTTGTTCAGTGGCATATAAAAACTCAGAAAGTTCTCCAGTTTTTATCATAAAATGTCCATAGAGCTTAAGCATTAGAACCTGCAAGAAACTTGAGCATATAATATTTCTACCAGCTGATCCTGCTGACTTCCTTAAATAAAATAATCAGATAACTATTCTAACCTTAAGATTTATTAAATGAAATCAAATTAAATGAATCAAATCCATGTAATAAATAACTTTTTTTGCATGTTAAACACATTGCTTTTCTACATATTAGCAGCACAAACTCAAAATTTAAACATAATGACATGAAAGTAAAACGGTGATTTGTGACAGAAGGATAGAAGTAAGAGTGAAAGGGAAGTTTTACAAGGCAGTAGAGAGGTGTGCACATGCAGAGGAGGGACAGTGGATATACTGGAGAAATGATGTTGAAGATGGAGTGGCTAGGCGGGAGGAAAAGGTGGAGACTACGAGAGAGATTCCTGGATGTAGTGAAGGAGGACATGCAGACAGTTGGTGTCATAGAAGAGGATGGCACTGATTGGGTGAAATGGAGGTAGATAATTCCCTGTGATCCACCATTATTTACGACAGTGCTTCAGTCCACTGAAAATTGCTTGAGATCATTGTTCAGTTGAGTCAGTTTCATCCACGCTTCAGCCATCAGACAGATGGCCTCTCATTTGAATGTAGAAAACATGTTGTGTTTGGCTTTTATTACATGCAGCCCGGCTAGTTCAGTTGAAAGAGTATTGGACTCTTACTCTCAGGGTCGTGGGTTTGAGCGCCGCATTAGGCAGTTTTTTTTCCAGAACCCCACACTCCCTCTCACAGCCTGAGATCTTCTACTCAAAGGCTGTTGGCGGTCCCACAAACTCAGTTTAAGACCAGAGGAGATAGATCTTTTAGAGCAATGGCCCCCAGGTTGTGGAATGCTCTCCCTCCATCGGTGTGTTGGTGGTTCTTTGTGTCTGGGGGTGGGCGTCCGGGTACACACCGGCTCACTCCTTGGCGGCCGCTTGTCGGGGCCTGGGGCCTGGGGCTCGCTCGGGCCCCTTTGGAGGTGGGGTGCCCCCGGCCTCTCGGCCTAGGGCTCGGTCACTCAGGCGCAGCTGGGGGCCGGCGGAGCTCACGGGCGCGTCACTGCAACTCCCCCTGACTTCTGCTCCGCGGCTGCTGGGCGAGCCCTCATCTGGGACTCTCCTCAGCTCTTACTGGGACAGTGGCGCGGCTGCCCCTCTGTTGGTCTTCCATGGTCTCTTGTGTTCTGGGGGCCTCTGTATGTCTGGAGTTTTGATCTCCTCCATACCCGCTTCACACCCTGGAGGACGGGGCTGTGGCCCCCCCACACTCCCTAGCAGATCATTACATGGAGAAACCTTTGGAATGCAAGCATGCTGATCCACACAGGTATGCACACATGGGTATTCACAGACGCGGACTAAAGCTTTCTTGGCTGCTGCCTCAAAGCACACTGTGCGCTGTCTATCTTGCGTGCTGCACAATATCGTTTATTACTTAGTAAATACTGATATCTATGACTAGCTAGTTTATTGTGATGGTGCTTTGTTTTCTCTATTATTATGTTGCTCTTTGTTGTTTGCTGTCTCCTCTGTTTGTTTTTGTTTGTTTGTTTTTTTTTTTCTTCTCCATACAGGTGACCCAGGAGTTTTTTTTTTTTTTTTTCTCTCTCTTCCCCCCCCTTCTCACCGTCTCTTCTCCCCTTTGGTTTTCTTTCTTTCTCTCCCCCTCTCTCTCTCATTCATTCCCCCTGTCCTATTTATTAAAAAAAAAAAAAAAAAAAAAAAAAATGACAAAGGATGAACTGAAGCTCTGCCATCACGTAATGTCGCATACTGCTGTTTCTGATGTCATTTAAAAAAAAAAAAAAAAAAAAAGTTTCATCCACGCTTCAGCCATCAGACAGATGGCCTCTCATTTGAATGTAGAAAACATGTTGTGTTTGGCTTTTATTACATGAAGCCCGGCTAGTTCAGTTGAAAGAGTATTGGACTCTTACTCTCAGGGTCGTGGGTTTGAGCGCCGCATTAGGCAGTTTTTTTTCCAGAACCCCACACTCCCTCTCACAGCCTGAGATCTTCTACTCAAAGGCTGTTGGCGGTCCCACAAACTCAGTTTAAGACCAGAGGAGATAGATCTTTTAGAGCGATGGCCCCCAGGTTGTGGAATGCTCTCCCTCCATCATTACGTTGCCTTGATAGTATTGATTCTTTTAAAAAAGCAGCTTAAAACTCATTTATTTAGATTGGCTTTTAATTAGATTTGTGGTGTATGCAGTGGCGGTCCTAGCCTGTCTGGCGCCCTGGGCGAGCACTCCCTCCGACGCGCAACCCCCCCCCACGCGCACGCGCGCGCGCGCGCACACACACACACACACACACACACACACACACACACACACACACACACACACACACACACACACACAAAACATATTAAGGATTGTACATTAACGTAGAACTGTTGTCGTAACCATACTCAATTTCACCAGAGAAGCACACACATATGAAGAGAGACAGAGTATGCATAGTATTCAAACAGCTACCAAACAGCCATCATAATTCGTCATACAATGAGAACAGGATGAATCAACAATTGACAACGACTAATTAATATTATATTAAGATCTGTAACATAATGTATTGTTTGGAGTTTAGTCTGTTACTGTTACTATTTTTAAAATTTCTTCTTGTCCTTAGGGATTAATAAAGTATTCTGATTCTGACTGTTTCAGGATGACCTGCCATTACCCAATGACACATCTGCTTACCTGCATCTTTTGCTCATTTCTCCTCCTCTTCTTTTCTCTTTTTTCTAAACTGAGGACCTGATGGCTTTGAACTTTTCTTGTCCATCTTCAACACAAATCCCCCAACCCGAGGATCACCACAACATACCCTAACAGACCTACACCTTAGTTCACAGATTCACTTTGTCTAAGGTGTATTTCTAGGATTCCTCAGAGTAGAAAATGGTTATGTATGTAGTGAAGAAAATTTTGGCGTAGGATTTTACACGATGTCCTCGAATGCAGCACTAACATCCACACCTTCCCAGCTGATAATTGGAGGGCTTATAAGAAACAGCTGTACTTCACAACCACATGGAGGCATTTGGCATTCTTTCCTCATACAAGGTGGCTGAGAGCGTTATGCAGCAAAGCACTGCAGATCTCTTTAGGAAAGCTGCGCATTTTAGTATTGCCCTTTAGAGAGTGGTAAATGGGACTTTTGTGTTTGTTATAATATGGCATATTGTAGGGTGGACCTTGACGCCCGTTTCCCTCTTTTTGTTACAGGATTGTGCCATGCTGCTGCTCTCTTGTTTTATCTCGTGCTGTCTTGTTTTGGCCTGTTGTCATCTTGCAAACGTTTATGGACTGGCCTTGACTGATTCCTGGTTTTATGGTCTTTTACTCGGAATTGTTGTATAGATTTTAATCTTGCTTTTATAAAGAACTGTAACTTGGTGTATTTGTTTTTATCTTTTACTAATTTGTTTAATGTTTTATGCCTTGTTTTATTGCTTTAGTGGAGGTGCGGCCACTTGTTAAGGGGCTGAGGTGGAATCCCCTCCATGAGCGTGTACACACCGGGCATAGGTAGATTGCACCATTTAGGTTTCAGTGTGAGTGACAGTGAGGTTTGCAGTGGAGCTATACGGGTGAGTAATTTGTGGCACCCTTGGACACTCCTCTCTGTAGGTTGCCTCTTGCCTCTACTTTTAGTTATTTTATCCAGTTATTTTACTAGGGTACCACCGTGGCAGCGAGCCTTGTCGTTTTAATCATTGTTTGTTAATGAAGTGTTTTAATTAGCCGTCTTGCAGTCTCGGCCCTGCTTCCCTAAGGACTTCTCTGATTTTACAGTTCTATGCTTTTAGTAGTTTTTCTTAATAAATTGTGATTTGTAAAACTGATCTTCCTCACCTCTGCTGTTAATAAAGAGCCTGTGGGTCTTGGTAGCTAGTGTAATGTCTACATTGGCTATAAAAATCTTTCCTGGGGGTACCTCTCCCCCTAGGTGGCGTTGTCAACATCCCTTAGTCACCTTCCCTGGTTATCCCTCATTCGTGCCACCACATGTAGAAATCAGTCAATTTATCAAATGTGGTGCTGTGCACACAAAAATCCTAATCTGCTTGTCGGTTAATTAAGTGTGTTTGATTAGCAGCACCTAGCTGCTACCTATCCTCTTAATTCCTTTGGTGTCAAGTAATATGCCATGTGCTGTTGTTCATCTCAGGTTGTATTTTAAGTCCTGATTATGACCGAATAGTTTAAATATATCCTGATACATAAGCCCTTAGAATTTTAAACTGGGTGCATTTTGTTCCACATGATTGCACTTACAATCATCTGGCGGCTGAGTTCAGGATTAGGCTACATGGCAGCTCTGAGCAGTGACCAAGTCTAAGCTAGCTGCAACTTTAAATCAATACTTTGGGCCATTTTAACAGTTACTCAGGTGTTTAAACCTGCACATTTCTCCCAGATCCAACACCCTGACTACAAAAAACTGACTGTTCTGTCCATCCAATAAATTCCAAAATGTAACCTGTTCTCTTTTTCAGTTTCAGTAAGGTGTGTTTGTTTTTGGGTTGTTTTTGTTTTTTTTGACTTGGCTCACCAGTGTATACCTAGAAGTGCTTAGTCAAGGCCACCACAGAAAATTCTTAACTCTTTGAATCTGCACTTTCAAATGCACGTAATGATTCTGGAGTCGTTTCAATATCTGTTCTTCACATTTGGTGGAAGCTATCAGTTTCCTCAGGAATTTTGTGCTGAGCTATGCTTAATAGGAGTAAGACTGCTTCTTGTAGCAAACACAGCCATTGTATTAAAACAAACACAGTTCCCATATTCTCAAGACACCCGATTGACTTGCACAGAGAGGAGCTTGCAGTGCATAGTGTGTGATGGATTGCACTCGTGCTCTGCGCTAAACTCCACAGATTTACAAAGACAACCCTTTTCTGGTTCCCCAAGCGCTATATCAGCCTTAACCCTTTGAAAAGGTGAAATGCTGCAGCATCTGTATTCTCATCACAAGTGGTTCATTCTCTTGTGAGCTGCAAGTTGGGGTTATTATATGCCAATCTGGGACATATGATGCAACACATACACCAGAAAAGAAATCTACATTTAACCAACCATAACTTTAGAGTATAGAGACCTTAACTCTGATACAGTACAAATGAGTTACTATCACTTATTTATTCACATAATTTAAGAATTTTTTTGTTTCCTGTTTTCAAAAATCCTGATTATGACCAGAATTGATTTAGCTTCAACTCTGATCAATTCTTGCACTTTACTGTTGTGAAAGGATTGCTGAATGAAGATCATTCAATTACTGTTTCCCCATACAGTGGGGCAAAAAAGTATTTAGTCAGCCACCGATTGTGCAAGTTCCCCCACTTAAAATGATGACAGAGGTCAGTAATTTGCACCAGAGGTACACTTCAACTGTGAGAGACAGAATGTGAAAAAAAAAATCCATGAATTCACATGGTAGGATTTGTAAAGAATTTATTCGTAAATTAGGGTGGAAAATAAGTATTTGGTCACCTCAAACAAGGAAAATCTCTGGCTCTCACAGACCTGTAACGTCTTCTGTAAGAAGCTTTTCTGTCCCCCACTCGTTACCTGTATGAATGGCACCTGTTTGAACTCATCATCTGTATAAAAGACACCTGTCCACAGCCTCAAACAGTCAGACTCCAAACTCCGCCATGGCCAAGACCAAAGAGCTTTCGAAGGACACCAGGAAAAGTATTGTAGAACTGCACCAGACTGGGAAGAGTGAATCTACAATAGGCAAGCAGCTTGGTGTGAAAAAATCAACTGTGGGAGCAATCATCAGAAAATGGAAGACATACAAGACCACTGATAATCTCCCTCGATCTGGGGCTCCACGCAAGATCTCATCCCGTGGGGTCAAAATGATCATGAGAACGGTGAGCAAAGATCCCAGAACCACACGGGGGGACCTGGTGAATGACCTGCAGAGAGCTGGGACCAAAGTAACAAAGGTCACCATCAGTAACACACTACAACGGCAGGGAATCAAATCCCGCAGTGCCAGACGTGTTCCGCTGCTGAAGCCAGTGCATGTCCAGGCCCGTCTGAAGTTTGCCAGAGAGCA
Organism: Maylandia zebra; assembly: GCF_041146795.1. Classification (NCBI taxonomy): domain Eukaryota; kingdom Metazoa; phylum Chordata; class Actinopteri; order Cichliformes; family Cichlidae; genus Maylandia; species Maylandia zebra. The sequence continues at coordinate 27,407,848 of NC_135169.1, forward strand.
CATGGATGATACAGCAGAGGATTGGGAGAATGTCATGTGGTCAGATGAAACCAAAGTAGAACTTTTTGGTATAAACTCAACTCGTCGTGTTTGGAGGAAGAAGAATACTGAGTTGCATCCCAAGAACACCATACCTACTGTGAAGCATGGGGGTGGAAACATCATGCTATGGGGCTGTTTTTCTGCCAAGGGGACAGGACGACTGATCCGTGTTAAGGACAGAATGAATGGGGCCATGTATCGTGAGATTTTGAGCCAAAACCTCCTTCCATCAGTGAGAACTTTGAAGATGAAACGAGGCTGGGTCTTCCAACATGACAATGATCCAAAACACACCGCCCGGGCAACAAAGGAGTGGCTCCATAAGAAGCATTTGAAAGTCCTGGAGTGGCCTAGCCAGTCTCCAGACCTCAACCCCATAGAAAATCTGTGGCGGGAGTTGAAAGTCCGTGTTGCTCAGCCCCAAAACATCACTGCTCTCGAGAAGATCTGCATGGAGGAATGGGCCAAAATACCAGCTACTGTGTGTGCAAACCTGGTAAAGACCTATAGTAAACGTTTGACCTCTGTTATTGCCAACAAAGGTTATGTTACAAAGTATTGAGTTGTATTTTTGTTATTGACCAAATACTTATTTTCCACCCTGATTTACGAATAAATTCTTTACAAATCCTACCATGTGGATTCATGGATTTTTTTTTTTTCACATTCTGTCTCTCACAGTTGAAGTGTACCTCTGGTGCAAATTACTGACCTCTGTCATCATTTTAGGTGGGGGAACTTGCACAATCGGTGGCTGACTAAATACTTTTTTTCCCCACTGTAAGTGTGTTACTACCAATCAAGCATGTTAAATTCAGCTATTGGAAAACAATGAACTGACTGTTAACAACTTGAACACAAAGACTTGAAAATAAATCCTCTCAGGACACCGCCAAAATTTACTGCAGTGAAAAGACATTTTCTTCTTCATTACATCGAGCTGCGGTACAAGAAAGACAGAAGAGAGTATCCACTTGTGTAATACAATGTGTATTTGTGCATGCTTTAGCACAAGTGTATATCTGTGCCCCACTGTGTGAGCAGGTGAGTTAGTGTGCTAACTAACAGGCTGGCTGGCTTTTTCATTCTTGTTCTGAACAGTATAATTAAAATCTGATGTTTTCACGTTAGCAGAAATCATTACGGTATTAAGAGAGCCGATGAAAAACAATTAGCCCAACAATTCATTTGTGAGTCGATGAAAGGGTCATTATTGTCTTTAATTAGTTATGTGTTGTCCTTGATAGAAACCTGAAAAAGCTTCAGTGACCTGGGGCTCACACTTTTGTAGGATAAGGTAAGATAGGGAGCAAGAGAGGCTGAAAACTGACACAAAAAAACAAAGGAACCAGGCAAGCAGAAAAAGAAATGAGGGTAGTTTTAGCACAACCGGAGGACAAATGAAATCATTCAGGTAATTTATCTGAACAATAATGCTCTGTGTTAATTTGAACCCTGAAAACAATAGACTAATTGCTTCTATAAAGCCTGACTTGCATTCAAGGATATGTATGTATGGCTCAGACACAAGTCTGGTGGTAATGATTGTCCTTTACAGGATTAGGTTGGACCTGCTTTAAAAAAGGGTGGGGTGGGGGTCATAGCCAATGTCGTAGTGCAACAAAGTGCGGTTGCTACTGTTGACAGAGGAAGCAGAGAAGAGGAAAGCATGTTAGGTGGCAGCAGGAGGAAAGATGGGGGTGTTGAGGCAAAGGTGGGGGCTTTAAATGGTGTATAAGGAGAGAGCTGATATGATAGAGAGAAGAAAGTTAGATGTACTGTGTGTGCAGGAGACCAGGTGAAAAGGAAGAGTAGAGTTTAAGCTCTTCAATCATGGTGTAGCTTGGGAGAGTAATGGAGTAAGGGTAATCTTGAAGAGGAAGAGTATGTGAATAGCGTTGTGGAGATGAAATAGAGTTTCAGACAGAAGCTGGAAATCAAAGGCGGGTTGTTGAATGTGATTTCAGTGTGCATGCCCCACAGGTTGGATATCAGAGGAGAGAGAGGAATTCTGGAGAAAGCTGGATGACGTGGTAGACAGTGTCCCTAGGGGGGTGAGTGGTGATTGGAGAAGACTTCAATGGATATATAGATGAAAAGGGAACAGACGTGATGAGTTTTGAGTAGGTGTGGTGTTGGAGGGGGGGATGCAGAAGGTTAAATGGTGATGGATTTTCACCATTTTTACTTAAAAAGACGAGGTCGAGTCAAAGGAGATGAGACAGGTTCTGGGTTCGAGGAAGAATTACTCAATGACTGGGACAGTACAGGTGTTTGATGAGAAAAGAGGACAAGGAGACTTGGTGATGGAGTGAGGAAGTACAGAAATGCATTCAACGGAAAGGGTTAGGAAAGAAAAATTTGGGATAGTCAGGGAGACCTCGGAGGGGAATTTGCTGGGAAATCAACTCGTGAGTGCTGTTGGTGCTGATGATCAATAAATATAAATAAATATGTGTGTTTATTTAACAGTACCTGGTTGATACTTATGATTTTAATTCTTAGCAATAAGCAATAAGGAACTACTTACTTTTTCACAGAGACTGGATATTGGGGAGTTTTTTCCACGATCTTTATAAAAATGGAACATTAACATAGCTACATACTTGCATACAGAAAACTAAGCTAACCTACATGCTAACCTCATTATAACTGTCACAGGCAAGAAAAGTATATCCAGTCAGTTAATTAAATGTAATTTCAATCAGTCATCTCTAAAGATGAATAGTAACAGAGTGTAGATTAAATGCAGGTAAATAAATATCAATATTTTTCAATAATTCAAGGGGAGAATATCTATATATATATATATATATATATATATATATATATATATAAACACCCAGCACGCCCCTGCGGGCGGTTTATCCTTCAAGCTCGGGTCCTCTACCAGAGGCCTGGGAGCTTGAGGGTCCTGCGCAGTATCTTAGCTGTTCCCAGGACTGCGCTCTTCTGGACAGAGATCTCTGATGTTATTCCCGGGATCTGCTGGAGACACTCGCCTAGCTTGGGAGTCACCGCACCTAGTGCTCTGATTACCACGGGGACCACCGTTACCTTCACCCTCCACATCCTCTCGAGCTCTTCTCTGAGCCCTTGGTATTTCTCCAGCTTTTCGTGTTCCTTCTTCCTGATATTGCTGTCATTCGGAACCGCTACATCGATCTACCACCACTATGTCCGGTTGGTTAGCCATAGTGGTGTATATATATATATATATATATATATATATATATATAAAAATAAGAGAACAGCACCACCAAGGCTGGAGACCGAGCAATACTGGAAGAGCATATGGGAGAAGGACGCAACCCATAACGGCAATGCTCGGTGGCTAGTGGATCTGAGGGCAGACCACAGTGACCTCCCTGAACAGGGTCCAGTAACCATCACAGTGGCAGATATCCAAGAAAGGGTCTCCAGTATGAAGAGTTGGACAGCACCAAGGTCCGACATGGTTCACGTCTACTGGCTAAAGAAGCTGACTGCACTCCACGAGCGTCTGGCAGCACAAATGAACCAGCTGCTAGTTAACGAGAGACACCTGGAATGGCTAACCGAAGGTCGGACGGTCCTGATCCCCAAGGACCCCAAGAAGGGACCGGTCCCCTCCAACTACCGACCAATAACCTGCCTCAGTACTACATGGAAGCTCCTGTCAGGCATCATATCGGCTAAGATGAACAGGCACATGGGTCAATACATGAGCGGGACACAGAAAGGAATTGGCAAGAATACCAGAGGCGCAAAACACCAGCTACTGGTAGACAGAACAGTCAGCCGAGACTGCAAGACCAGACTGACCAACCTGTGCACTGCCTGGATTGATTACAAGAAGGCCTATGACTCAATGCCCCACAGCTGGATACTGGAATGCCTAGAATTGTACAAGATCAATGGGACCCTAAGAGACTTCATCAGGAACTCAATGGGGATGTGGCGCACAACACTAGAGGCCAACTCCAAGCCCATAGCACAAGTCACCATCAAGTGCGGGATCTACCAAGGAGATGCTCTGTTCCCACTGCTGTTCTGCATAGGCCTGAACCCCCTCAGTGAGATCATTAACAAGACTGGCTACGGATACCGACTACGGAACGGAGCAGTTGTCAGCCACCTCCTGTACATGGATGACATCAAGCTGTATGCCAAGAGTGAACGAGACATCGATTCACTGATCCACACTACCAGGCTATACAGCAATGACATTGGAATGTCGTTCGGACTAGAGAAGTGTAGTCGGATGGTAACAAAGAGAAGGAAGGTAGTCAGAACTGAGGGGATTAAACTACCAGAAGGCAACATTGCAGACATAGAGGACAGTTACAAGTACCTGGGGATCCCGCAGGCGAATGGGAACCATGAAGAGGCCACTAGAAAAGCTGTCTACCAAGTACCTGCAGAGGGTCAGGCAAGTCCTGAGGAGTCAGCTGAATGGTAAGAACAAGATCCGGGCCATCAACACGTACGCCCTGCCCGTGATCAGGTACCCTGCTGGGGTAATAGGCTGGCCAAAGGAGGAGATAGAAGCCACTGACATAAAGACAAGAAAGCACCTTACCATGCATGGAGGGTTTCACCCCAAGTCCAGCACCCTGAGGCTGTATGCTGAGCGGAAGGAAGGGGGCCGGGGACTGGTGAGTGTCAGCACCATAGTCCAGGATGAGACAACGAACATCCAAGAATACATTGGGAGGATGGCCCCAACTGACCGAGTGCTCAGTGAATACCTCAGGCAGCAGAAACCCAAGAAAGAGGAGGGAGACGAGGAACCATCATGGAAGGACAGGCCGCTTCACGGTATGTACCACCGGCAGATAGAGGGGGTGGCTGATATCCAGAAATCCTACCAGTGGCTGGACAAAGCTGGACTGAAAGACAGCACAGAGGCACTAATCATGGCAGCACAAGAACAAGCTCTGAGTACAAGATCCATAGAGGCTGGGGTCTATCACACCAGGCAAGACCCCAGGTGCAGGCTGTGTAAAGATGCCCCAGAGACAATCCAGCACATAACAGCAGGGTGCAAGATGCTAGCAGGCAAGGCATACATGGAACGCCATAACCAAGTGGCCGGCATAGTGTACAGGAACATCTGTGCAGAGTATAACCTGGAAGTCCCGAGGTCAAAATGGGAGATGCCCCCAAGGGTGGTGGAGAATGACCGAGCTAAGATCCTGTGGGACTTCCAGATACAGACGGACAAAATGGTGGTGGCTAACCAACCGGACATAGTGGTGGTAGACAAACAGAAGAAGACGGCCGTAGTGATCGATGTAGCGGTTCCGAATGACAGCAATATCAGGAAGAAGGAACACGAGAAGCTGGAGAAATACCAAGGGCTCAGAGAAGAGCTCGAGAGGATGTGGAGGGTGAAGGTAACAGTGGTCCCCGTGGTAATCGGAGCACTAGGTGCGGTGACTCCCAAGCTAGGCGAGTGTCTCCAGCAGATCCCGGGAATAACATCGGAGATCTCTGTCCAGTAGAGCGCAGTCCTGGGAACAGCTAAGATACTGCGCAGGACCCTCAAGCTCCCAGGCCTCTGGTAGAGGACCCGAGCTTGAAGGATAAACCGCCCGCAGGGGCGTGCTGGATGTTTTTTTTTAATATATATATATATATATATATATATATATAATTATTTTATTTTATTTTTTTTAGTGCACGACAAGCTTGTTCCTTGCCCCCCCCCCCCCTCCTATCTCATTAACATTACTGCACATAAGAAGCAAATATAAACAATTTCATTACTCTGGTTTTAAAAGCGCAATTAAAACTGACATAACAGCAATTGCATAAGAGACCGGGGGCATTTAAAGGCAATAAAAACAACAATAAAAGCAACTGTTGCATTAAAGAGATGATTGAAATGAAAAAAAAAAAACGTGCAGCTGTAACAGGACAGTTCTGCTGCGTTCAGTGTATGAGTGGGTAGACCGTGCAATTCGTTTCTGACCACCTCAGGGTAAATGTTGTCTCTGAAGCACTTGATCTGGTTTCTGATGCTTTCAAGATGAAAGAGCTGAGAATAAACCGGGCTCGGGATGACTGAGTGCCCAGTGCTGCTCGGAGCGTTGCACAACAATCACAGCTGATAGCTTGTGGTGGACTTTACTGATGGCTAAAACAGTAATGAGCACTCTGTCTTTGCTGAAAATGTCTTGTTGATAACGCATGAGGGTCATGTGTGGGGAGAATGCAAAAATTGTGAAACTCTAGGCTGTATACACATTCCTTTGCTGGCATTAATATTATTCCACACATCAGTATAAAGCCCAGAGTAAACTATCAGGTGAAAGAGAACGCACACAATAACTGTCAGAAGCCTTAAACTAAGCAACTACCGTAATATTAAGATAAAATAAACTAGTTTAACAACCAACAGGGCGATGCAACAGATGCCCTGCCTGCATCTGTGCCTGAAACTGTGTGTAGTAAACAAGCTGTTTAGTTAGTGAGGTGACTGAAGCGGAGATTAGAATTTACTTTTTTACTGCATTGGCAGTGTGTTTGGGATCATTGTAAAACAAATGTGTGGCGAGTCGGATGTTTTCAGCATGGTGGATCAAATATCATGATACTTTTCTGTGTTCCATCAATTCTGACACGATTTTTTCCATCAAGTTTTTGGCTGAAATCAGCCCAAAAACTGTAAAAAGGCTGTAGACACTCACTACTGTGACTCTCTCCTGATTTCCTCCACTGATAGTGATGAACATTTGAACCAAGAATTTCACAGTCATCAGTCATGGAGTCATCACTCCATGAGACCGTTGGTCGCTGATTTTCTGGACAGTTCTTATGTAATTTGGCACTTACTTCAGCCATACCTTGACAACCAACCTTCAGTTTAGATCATTTTTGATGAGGTTTCAGTGAACAGCAGATAGATCACCTAAAAGTCCACATGCATCTCCCAGTTCCTGTGTCAGGTCTTTTTACTTTTCCGAATTTCAGATGCTATAGAAATTTCTTCAGCCTTTCACTTCTTATTTTGTCCTCCACTTGTCCAGAATCCTCGATTTTTTTTTAAAGACACACTGCACTCCATGCTGAGACATGTAAAGTTTTGTTGAGCCCCTTTTCCATTAGTACCTACTTGGATCGATTCAGCATGGTTTGCCACAGCTTTCAGGGTTTTCCATTAGGTCATAGTACCTGATAGCAGGTACCTGGGGTTCCAAGTTGGCCTGTATTAATTGCCTCAACAACACTTGACTATTTTCAGTCAGTTCAAAGCTTAGCAGCCAACTATTTTAGAAAGAACTTATTATATTATGACTGTGAATGTGGCATTTTTCTGCATTTATGACTTCAAATTAAGCAGTGATAGCCATTTGCTGAAGCCAGTGGAGTATTTCAAATCCAAATAGAAGCTTTAATTCATTTCAACTTTGTTTTGCAGAAATTCACAGAGCCATCGCAAGGTGCTTTATGTTGCTAAGTTAAACCCTCCACTGTAACTGAGCGCTTGGATGGGTTTTTCTCTGTAAAACTTTTCTCTATACCAAACATTAAAGAGAAAAGTAGAAAGGAAGACCTCCATTTTAACAGGAGGAAACTTCGAACAGAACCATGGTGTCAATTGGCTGTTACTGTTTGAGGTTAGAGGAGACCTATAATCACTGACCAAGCTCCATTTTCTGTATAGGGAGCCGAGAAACAGAGGCTAATATCATTAAATATGATCACTCTATTTCTTCTTAGTACTCATGCTACATTTTTTACAGTATCAAGCAAGTGAAATTACGCTATGCTAGAGACTTAGTTTTTGTGTGAGCTAGAGGAAATACCTTGGTTGCTCATAGTAGCACTGGAGATATGGAAACCCCTCTTTTCTGTTTAGCTGGAGTGTTTCTCACTATTCTTTTAGACAAATACCTAAAAGTCTTTATTACCTAGTTGTAACTGGGTTAAAACAATTGTTAGCCAGTTTTAGAGACGTGGAATATGAAAAGTCTTTTGAAAAAGTGGGTTTATTCCATGTCTGAGAACCTGACACATGTTGCTCAACACTAATACTTTGCATTAGCTGTACTTTACACAGGCAACACTATTGTGAACCAATCTGCTGCTGCCTGTCTAGTTTAATGTTGGTGTTATGCTTGACTTCCTGGCTAACTCTTTTGCTACCCAAGCTGTTAAATGAGAAATATCAATTACAGTACACACGCAGTCCCAAGCATCCACTGGTAAATTACAGCAAAGCTGAAAACCAGCCAAAAGAAACTTTGACTTTAGAAAACTGAACAGGTCGAAATGGAGGCTGTTATCTGTTGAAGTTGAAGTTCAGGCTCTGGTGGCTGGACTTGGGTCTGCATACACTCCGCTTTAGTACCACTCTGGGTTCTTGGCTAGCTTTGTGCTAGCATGCAGATGCTCACAAAGAACCAAAATTTTGTCCTTGTGCAATAAAATTAAAAGTAATTTCCATAGCTAGACAGCTCTTTCATTTTCCTCCTCTCCTCACATTTGCTCTATAATCAGCTGATTGTAGAGGAGACACATACGTAAATATCATAGATAAAGCTATAATGATACAGGGAGAAACAAGCGTGGAAGGAATCAAGAGTTTAAAAAAGCAAAGAAGATGAAGAACACATTCACCCTTTTTATTTAATAGTGATGAATAGATGGTTGAATGGATTGACATGAAAGAGAAACTGTGACCTGTTAGGTGAAAATGGAAGCCTCTGTACACCCACATGCACATCAGCAGGGCCAGTGATGGGTGTGCCGTAAGTGGCTCTTGGCATGTGATTGGTCCTGCTGTGTTATGGCGTTATTTTTGTGCCACTATTCTGAGCGCACATTAAAAAAATTTGAGCGCACGTAAAAAAAAATTGCAGGTGCAAGTCTTGCATTTTAAGGAGAAATTTATTTTGAGCGAAGAAAAGCTAAATTTGAGTGAACAAAACTCATTGCTGCGTGCAAAAAATGTATTTCAGTGTTTGCTATTATCCACACACACACACACAACAGCAGCCCCTGTCGATCAGTTTTTGCACTTGCTCTTGCTCGCAATGTGTTGCTCGCGCTCTCAACATTTCTGCCTGTGCGCGCTCAACTCTTTCTGTACACCGTTATATTTGTGCCACAAAACCAGCCAATCACAGACTTGGATGCAAAAAAAATCTGATTGGCTGTTTTGATCTCTAATCAGCTCGAAATGACGAAATGCAATATCCCAGAATCCATTTCATCCAAAACTCAAACGAGGTAGTGGCGGAGTTTGAAATATTACTCTGTCTGGGTCACAAAGTAAACTTTTAAGTTATTTTCATGCGAGAATGGTGCTGTGTAAACTTCAAATACCTGCTCGATTTATCAAGACATCACATATTTGCATAAGTGCTCTAACGTTTTCGGAGATGCCTGTTACCCACCAGCTGACCGCATAGCTGGACTGGCATACCAGACATTTGCCTGGTGGGCCGATGGTGATTTTTCATTTTTATGTTTGTTTGTTTGTCTTTGTAACGATATAAACAATGAAAGGTGAGGATTAGCTAATTGTTCATGATCAACTCTGGGCTGGACCATTTACAATACATCCATATTGAGGGGAAAAGGAACGCGATTCGTCCCTGACTTTAGCTAGAATGAAAAAGACACAAAGCTGGAGTTATTCTGTCTTTACGCTTTCAGCTGCCTCTTCTCCCCTCATTCTCTCTCTTGTTTGTTTATCGCCCACTTTGCGCCAGAAAGAGGAAACCAGCGGATGTTGCGCTAAACAACAGCAGCACGTTGAAGCTTGATCAGCTGTTGTTATATTTTATTTAAAATTAATTTCTAGTATCAGCTGATGTTTCCTGGAGCCACAGCTGTAAAAGCTGCTGCTCATGATATCGGTTTGGAAACATGAAGGTGATACAAATCATACATGTATACCAACAAGACAGTGTACATCACTGTCACAACAGCGTTTGTTTTAGTTCAAAGGCTTTATGGTTTTTCCTATAATACCTGGTGGCGTAGTCGGTGATTTTTTTTGTCACTTCAGCCTTATATATTATGTTTAACCCGAGCGACCACCCGGTCAGCTGGTATGTAACAGGCATCTCCGAAAACGTCAGAGCACTTATGCAAATATGTGATGTCTTGATGAATCGAGCAGGTATGTAAAGTTTACACAGCACCATTCTCGCATGAAAATATCTTAAATGTTTATTTTGTGACCCAGACAGAGTAATATTTCAAACTCCGCCACTCTGCGTTCCTCCGCCACTGCCTCGTTTGAGTTTTGGATGAAATGGATTCTGGGATATTGCATTTCGTCATTTCGAGCTGATTGCAGACCAGAACAGCCAATCAGATATTTTTGCATCCAAGTCTGTGATTGGCTGGTTTTGTGGCACAAATATAACGGTGTACAGAAAGAGTTGAACACGCACAGGCAGAAATGTTGAGAGCGCGAGCAACACATTGCGAGCGAGCGCAAGTGCAAAAACTGATTGACAGGGGCTGCTATTGTGTGTGTGTGTGTGTGTGTGTGTGTGTGTGTGTGTGTGTGTGGATAATAGCAAACACTGAAATACATTTTTTGCACGCAGCAATGAATTTTGTTCACTCAAATTTAACTTTTCTTCGCTCACACATCGCTGTGTGTGTGTGCGTGTGCGTGTGTGTGTGTGTGTGTGTGCATGTGTGTGCGTGTGTGTGTGTGTGCATGCGCTTGTGTGTGCATGCGCATGCCTCCATGTGTGGTTGCAAACATTTTCAGAATTGTTAGGGCACGCTGTGTGTGCAGATAGCAGCCAAAGCTTGATAAGCACCCAAAGTGAAGGAGAGCACCGCAGAGCAATTATTCTGAATGACTCAGAGGAGAGACAGAGAGTGGCAGCATGAAGGGAGGAGAAACAGAGGGGGGTAGGATCAATGAAAAAGGGGATGACAAAAGGGAACGGGGTGGGAGGGGAGAGGAATCAAGGTGAAACAGGAGGAAAATGAGCAAAGGAGAAGGCGAAGGAAGACAGAAAATGTAGTGGAAAGCAGAAGAGACAAGTTCAAATGGAATCAGTGGCAGAGGACAAAAAAAAGGTTTGGATGGAGGAGGATGAGGAGATGGGAATACAACAGATAGAAACCATGTCTGACAAAGAGAAGGGAGATTAGTATGCCTGTCAACTGAAATGATGAACTCCTGCTCTTTCTCCTTCCCCTCCATTTCCTAGATCTCCTTGTGTCTACATCTCACCTTGTCTCCCCTTCTTAGTCTTTTCCTCCTTCAGCCTCCATCTGTTCTCTCCTGCTAATGTCTTCAGTCTCGTTTCCCGGGCCCCTCTCTGCCCCTTCTCTGTTCCTCTCTGTCACTCCCGCTGATAGGAAGGTGAAGCAGACTGTGAAGAAGGCAGCCGCTGCGCTCTAAAAAGAGCCCAGGATCACAACTTCAGGGAAGCCCCACGCTCTTCTTTTATTTCCCAAATTGAAACTGCCAAGATCAGAAGTGCCGAGACACTGTTTGAGGAACCCCAGAGAACAATGAGAATATTTCATTACAGCCATTATGTTCTGTCAGTATTACTTTCAACAAAGGAGAGCCTGGTGATAGTTTTAACAGGATCCTTCATGTAGTTGTGGTGTGGGATTAAATAATATATTCTGGGATATGCTATTATAAGTCTGATCTACTAACCGAGCCTGTCAAAGAGGCGTTTGGAGTGGAGTATAGAAGACTTTTGGATTAATGGAATAATTTAGTAACCTAGGTTAGTATTAGGCTGAGTGACTGGAGAGACAAATTAAACTGTAGTTATTTTAGAACTTTTTCAAACCTCTAGTTTCTTCTTTCAGCTACACCCTTTAGGGCACAGGTGTCCAACTCCAGGCCTCGAGGGCCGGTGTCCTGCAGGTTTTAGATGTGTCCTTGATCCAACACAGCTGATTCAAATGGCTAAATTACCCCCTCAACATGTCTTAAAGTTCTCCAAAGGCCTGGTAATGAACTAATCATTTGATTCAGGTGTGTTGACCCAAGGTGATATCTAAAACCTGCAGGACACCGGCCTTCGAGGCCTGGAGTTTGACGCCCCTGCTTTAGGGGGTCACCCTATGGCATCCCTACCATCCTCTTCTATCACATCAACCATGAATCTTCTCTGTGGTTCTCATTTCATCCTGCCTGGCAACGCCATATTCAAAATTCTTTGTCCAATATGTCCACTGTCCATCTCTGCTTTGCCTCTGTAACTTTGTCTTCAAACCAATCAACCTGAGCTGTCCCTCATGTACACATTTCTAATCTCATCCATTCTGGTCCCTCCCAAACTTAACATCTTCAACACTGCCATCTTGGCCTCCTGTCTTTTTGTTTTGTTTGTCATCATAGCAGGTCTCACTACCATCTTGTAGACCTTCCCTTTCACTCTTGCTGCTGTCCTTCTTTTATAAATCAACCCTGACACTCGTCCGCGAAATGCTTGTGTTCTTTCTCATTTTCAGCAAGTGGCAAAGCATCTGGGTCCAAAAGTTCAGTTGTATAGAAGTCTGTTTGAAAAATGACTGTTCAGTTGCTTTGTTCTTAACGACCTCAGTAAACATTTTGCTATTGTTTGTAGTCTCAAGAGATAGTGTCAAGTAAATGCATGGGTTCTTATAAAGTGCTTTTCTACTCTACCTGAGCACTCAAACTTCCCTCACTCGTCCTTTCATGCAAGCACTTTTTTCTATGCTTTTTCCAGGTAAGAACTTTCTATCTAGCATTCATGGTCCAACGGATGCATTGGAGAAAGACAGGGTTAGTATCTGGTCCAAGGATATTTGGCATGCAGACTGGAGCAGCTCGAGATGAACCACCAACTTTCAAATTAGCAGATGACCTGGCCTACCTCCCGAGCTACTGCCAAGTCTCACTGAATCCATTGTGATTGTGACTGTAAGTGTCACGGTCTGGCTGGCAGACCGTGGGGAGATGGGGAAATAGGACCCAAACGCCGGACTCTTCAGTGCAACAGTGTTTATTTACAAGGTGGTGAAGTAAACAACAATAAATCCCCAGTTTCCCAGACTCCCGTGGAGTGTCTTCTTCCCAAAAGTCCCCGTGTAGTGCTCTCTGCCCCAGTGTCCCTGCACTCCCCGTGCTTACTGCTCCTTCTCGTCCCACACTCCTCCTGAGGGGAAAACAATAGAGGCAGCCGTTAACACTTATCCCAGCAGGCATACACTCACACTTGACTTGTTTGAAGACTGACGTGTAGTCAAACGCAATAATCCCGCGTCGGTGGAAGCTCCATCGCTCATCTAAATAGCTCCCCCGACGAGCCCAGATGAGGAGCAGGTGTGCGGCCAGGACTTCGGGTGTGGCCAGCCCTCAAGTTAGACCACGCCCCCAGGGCTGAAGGTGCCTGTAACTTGGCCACAGCAGAAAGGCAAAACACACACATACCTGCCTACATACAGATGTGCATAGGGGCAGTGCAGACAACACACCAAATAATAATAATAATAATAACAATAACAGTCACAGTCCCCACTGCCCACGGACCCCGAGTCCCCAGAGCCGGGTCCGTGACAGTACCCCCCCTCTAAGGGTCGGCTCCTGACGACCCAAAACACAACAAAAACCACAACCCAACCATCTCAGGGCGGGCGGCGGGGGGGAAACAGGACGGAGGGCCGGAAAACCCCAGTTCAAAAGTCCAACCACTGCCATGGTGGCAGCAACAGTTCTTGCGGCCGACCCAGTGGACCGCAAGCAGGCAAAACCCGCTATGGGTCAGGCAGTGGTGGGAAAACCGTTCGGGCGGCCTGCCACGGATCCGGTGGCGACGGCGTTGCAGTTCCGGCGGGCGGCCACGGGTCCGGTGGCGGCGGCGTTGCAGCTCCGGCGGGCGGCCACGGGTCCGGTGGCGGCGGCGTTGCTGCTCCCGCCTCAGCACAACCCACGATTCCCGATGTACCGGCCGGGCTGCAGGACGTGGCGGCCGGGCTGCTGGACGTGGCGGCCGGTCTGCTGGACGTGGCGGCCGGTCTGCTGGACGTGGCGGCCCCTCCGGCACGCCGACCTCCAGCTCTGGCTCAGCGGATCCCTCCGGACCTCCGAGCTCCTCCGGTGGCAGCACGGGCTCACCAGGCTCGCTGAGCTCCTCTGCTGGCAATGCCGGTCCCTCCGGCTCGTTGAGGTCCGCCAGCAGCGGTGCGGGCTTCTCAGTGGGTGGCTCGCTGAGCTGCTCCGGCTCACAGTGCTCCTCCGGTATTAGCTCGCTGGGCTCCTCCGGCATTAGCTCGCTGGGCTCCTCCGGCGTTACCTCGCTGGGCTCCTCCGGCATTAGCTCGCTGGGCTCCTCCGGCATTAGCTCGCTGAGCTCCTCCGGCTCGCTGAGCTCCACAGCTGGCGACGCGGGCTCCCCCCGCTCGCTGAGCTCCTGCTCGGGCAGCGCGAGCTCCACCCGCGGCTCCCGCTCGCTGAGCTCCTGCTCGGGCAGCGCGAGCTCCTCCTGCGGCTCCCGCTCGCCGAGCTCCAGCTCCGGCTCGTTGAGCTCCTCCAGCAGCGGCGCTGGCCCCCCAGCTGGCTCGCTGAGCTCCTCCGGCTCGCTGAGCTCCTCCGGCTGCAGCGCGGGATCCCCCCCGCACGCTGAGCCGGTCACCCGGCGGTGACGACGGCGACATGGCAGCAGCAGGCGGTGGATGCGGTGGCAGAGCAGTGGATGTGGAAGGTGGAACAGATGATGACTGACCGACTAGCTGGGCAGCTAATTGAAGTGAGGGTGATATGTCCAACATGAAGGGTGGAGAGGAAAACAATGTTACCGCTGGCTCAGCAATTTCCAGGGGGCCAGAGGCAACTGAGGCCTCCAGTTCAGCCTCTGGGGAAGCCCTGGGGAGAATCTCAGCCTCCCGATTGTCTGTAGTGGCAGGCTCATGTTCTAGCACTGGGTCCGCGGCTCCTCGTGCGGTCAGTCCAGAGTCAGCTGGTTCTTCCCAAACCACAGGAGTGAGGTGAGCTACGGTTTGACGAGGATGACGCCGGCGCCGTCTCTTTCGTGTTGGCGGGGCAAAGGAACCTGTCCCCTGTTCATCTGTGACTGGATTCGTTAAAATGACAGGGTCCGGTCTACTCACTGTGGTGACCAGCACTGCCGGTCTTTGGTCTGCTGGCACAGAGGCCATTGAAGAAGTGAGAGGAGATGGAGTAGGGCGCCGTCCTCCTTGCAGTGGAGGGTCCAATAGGTGAGCAGCAAGCGGCGGTGGGAAAACCTTCCGCCTATTAAGAAAAAACCAGGCAGCGAGGGCTGCCAGGGAGGCAGCCGCTTCCTCCTTGCCCGGACAGCCTAAACCAAACAGTTCAAAGCTAGAGCTAGCCCTCAACACAGTTACAATTTGAATTAGTTTTGCAATGTCCAGAAAGCTCATGGAACAGGTGGTTGAAGACAGGAAGGCATCAAAAAATACGACCTGCATGTGTCTCTGATGTGGATCCGCCGCCTGGATAATGCTCCGACAGTATTTCCAGAGCTGGGCGAGCAATTCCTCCTGTGAGACGGTCCTTGAGTCCGCTGGGCCCATAATGGCGGGATTATTCTGTCACGGTCTGGCTGGCAGACCGTGGGGAGATGGGGAAATAGGACCCAAACGCCAGACTCTTCAGTGCAACAGTGTTTATTTACAAGGTGGTGAAGTAAACAACAATAAATCCCCAGTTTCCCAGACTCCCGTGGAGTGTCTTCTTCCCAAAAGTCCCCGTGTAGTGCTCTCTGCCCCAGTGTCCCTGCACTCCCCGTGCTTACTGCTCCTTCTCGTCCCACACTCCTCCTGAGGGGAAAACAATAGAGGCAGCCGTTAACACTTATCCCAGCAGGCATACACTCACACTTGACTTGTTTGAAGACTGACGTGTAGTCAAACGCAATAATCCCGCGTCGGTGGAAGCTCCATCGCTCATCTAAATAGCTCCCCCGACGAGCCCAGATGAGGAGCAGGTGTGCGGCCAGGACTTCGGGTGTGGCCAGCCCTCAAGTTAGACCACGCCCCCAGGGCTGAAGGTGCCTGTAACTTGGCCACAGCAGAAAAGCAAAACACACACATACCTGCCTACATACAGATGTGCATAGGGGCAGTGCAGACAACACACCAAATAATAATAATAATAACAACAATAACAGTCACAGTCCCCACTGCTCACGGACCCTGAGTCCCCAGAGCCGGGTCCGTGACAGTAAGCATGTAGTGTCCTCCTTTTCTCAGATCCTAGACTTAGAATCAGTGGATAATCATCTTTTATATACAGTCTGTACAGGGTGTGATCAAGGAGCTGGTTGTTGAAGCTGTGTTTTTGCTTTGTTTTCTTTTTGAGGAAGTCACACGATATTCTCCAGGTTGTACCCGCCTTTCGCCCAGTGACAGCAGGGCGACAGCAACTCTGTCGCACTGAAATCGATAAGCAGAAGAAAAGCTGCTAGATGGATGGAACACACAAAATAGAGCACATACCTTAGTCTCAGGATTACTAAACTGAAGGAGTAACCTGTCCCTTTTCTGTGCCCACAGATGCCAGAGCTGCTTTGTCCTCATCTCCTGTTTTACCAGCTTGTTCCCTGCATCATGCTCATTCCTGTGTATGCAGGCACAATTTCTCTGTCTCAGCTTTCATTCTGGTTTTTACTTAATTCGCTCTCAGCGTATTTGGCAGACTCGTCTCACTGAGTGTATTTGGTTCACTTTCATTCTAATTCTCTGTCCTTCTCTGTTTCTTAAACTCATTTCCCCTCCACATGTTGTTTCCCCCCCTCCCCCCTTTATGTCTCTTTCAGTGTCCCTGGCTCTCTACCTAATCTAAGTGTTTTTTGGGTTTTTTTTGCCAGAACCTGACAGCAGTCGACCCTGTGAAGCTGATGAACCCAAAAAGAAATACACACAGTCAGACAACACATTACAATGCCGCTTTTATCTTTCGCGCTAGCTCCAGCTCATTTACATAATAGCAAATTTCTGTACTAAACGTGACATTGCCATTAGCATCTGATTTGCTAAAATTGCCTTTACCCAAAATATGTTTTTAAATTTGGAGTAAACAGGATTTAAGATCTTAAAAACCTTTTTCTACATTTTCAACTGCATAATTGATCATTTTGATACATCAAAGTGTGAAAAACGCCATAACAGAAATGAGTCGAGTATGTGTGTTTTTTCCTAATCTTGTGTGCTTTGATATCAGTACACAGGGTGTGACGATAAGACCCAATGTAAACTGCTTTTGTTAATAATGAAGAGACACACAAGAACAAAGGAAACAGGCAGACGAGATGTTGATGCAATTCTGTGAATTTTGTAATAGTGAAAAAATATTACTCACAAATAAAACAGAACCCCTTGCAAAAACCAAATAAATAAATTAAATCCTAAAACTTTAAAATGTGGAAAAAAGAACAGAATGTGGTGAATCCAACAAAAACATATTTTACTGACAATAGAAACCAGAAAAATGACTGTTCTACCACAAAGTCATACTGATAGATGCAGTATGTGGTTTAGCTTCCCTGACGAAGATGCCATTGGGATGGGAGCAGGTGCTGATCTGAAACCTGTATATACCTTTCATTCTGGGGTCTTTCCGGATGTGCAAACTGGTAATTCTGTAAGCCCCGATGCACGCCCGTACAATCAGAAATGCAAGCTTCTCAATTCAGGAGCTAATAACAAGCTGAGTTGCTTCTCTGTTCTCTGGACAAATTTGAATTTAATTTGTCAGACCACAGAGCAGTTTACCATCTCAGTGCATTTTGAATTAGCTTTAGCCTAATTGTAACACATCCAGATCATGTTCTTCTAACCTGATTTTGGGATGGTACAGGGAACTGTGTACACAGACAGTGATTTTTTTTTTTTTTTTTTTTTTTTGCGAGTGGTGTGGGGGTTCCTGAGCCAGTGCAGTTTTCATTTAAAAGACACAATTGTGTCTGTTTTTAACGCAGTGCAACCCAAGAGCACGAAGATCACGGGGACCCAATATTGATTTTCAGGCTTGTCCTTTGCCCACAGAGATTTCTCCAAGGTTTTCATGATATTAGGCGCTGTAGATGATGACAAATTCAAAGTTGTCACAATGTTACGTCGAAGAACAGTCAAAGATTTTCCACAATTTATCCAAGTTCTTTGCAGACAGGTCTCCGAGATTCTCTTATACCCAATGTTGTCACTGACCTGTTAGTAATTGTTAATGTCAGTGTCAGTTTATTTCTATAACACATTTAAAAGCAATAAGATTGACCAAAGAAGATAAAACCATACGTCAATGAAATAAATGCTAGAAAATACACCACAACATGAAAAAAAATATATAATTAACATTAACAGTTGCAAAAATGATCTTCCAGGTGTTTCATTTTAGTACCACTGTCATTCCCAGGATATCAAATCACAGATGGGTGAGCATAACCTTTTTGACATGCGGGATGATTTTTCCAAAGGGGACATATTTTAAGCACAGGGCCTGTTTGGTGCTTGGTTGATCTGATATCCTCGTGTTGGTGTTGTTCCCAGATCATCATACTAAATGTTGTTCCAGGATCCACATTGCAAGTGACCAATCAGAATGTTTTGACGTCATAATTTTGCGACTTCGGGAAAAAGCGGCGTAAAACAAAAAACTGTTCTAAAGCTGCATGAAACCCCCTCTGTCCGCCGATCAACGGACCCTGACCCTAACCCTAACCGTAACCCTTTAATAAACAGTAAGCAGAATTGATATTGTCCTTGCAACATTGGAATTTCATAAATGCACAAATGGCTTGGCGCGCAAAAGAATAACGTCACAACAATGTGATTGGTCACTTGCAATGTTGATCCTGGAACAACATTTTCATGATGGTCTGAGAACAACACCAACACGAGGATATCAGATCATCCTTTGGTGCTTATTCGTTGGACCTGCTGGGTAAGAAAAGCCTCAGCTCACCTGCAGTCGTTGTTTACCTCCACATGGGTTCGAGCCCAGTGCACCTTCACGATGGCTGCACTTCTAATAAGTTTTCATCAGAAGTCTAAATCCGTAAAATCTGACATGGTGTCAGACACTAATGCCGCCGTATCTCTCTCCTAGTTTCTTATAATTCTCCAAGTTTATGTTTTGCCTTCCAGTTTAGTGATTGTCCACACTTACACATGGCTCATAAACAGCGCATGTTGTTGAATTTAAGCACATTCAGCATGGTTTTTGAATAATCCGACCATAGTGCGGAGACTACGAGCATCCCTTTATCCATTCTTTTTTATTCATAGCTCATTTTTATTCATAACGCAGACTAAAAGATCACCGCAGTGCTCTTTTCCATTTCAAAGGGGTCCGTCGCCTGTGAACAGAACGGTGTTGTAGGGCGATGTCATGATTTAAACACACCTTAAAACTTGAAAAAGTGCTTTTCATTCATATTTTATTAGTTTCTATGGCCATGGAGATGGATCAGTGTAACTTAATGAAACATCGGGATGGAGTTGGTGAGAATGAATATGTAATAACTCTGTCAAACTTACGGGCACAAAGAACCTTTGATCACTTTGTCAAGTCTCAGAGAAGAGAGGAGAAAAAAAGGTGTGAAGTGAAGGGGCTCTCGTGCTCCGTCTGACATATGGATTGAATAAAATGTGGTATGAATTTTTATTTATTCAGCCCAACCTCAACACTGTGTTTCAGGGGAGTACGATGACTCATGTTTATGTACTGTGGGCTAACTCTTGTGAATAAAGCAGTGTAAATGGTCAGTGCTGTGGTGGCTGGTCTTTTTACTAATGGATAAACCCACCCGTCTGCATCTCCAGCTTCCCAAAAAAGGGAAGTTTCACTGCTCCCTTACTTCCCCAGGCGTCGCCACTGCAAACGTATCTGACTTTATTCAGAGATTTTACTTTGCATACTCTTCCTGACATGCAAACCTCAGATTTATTGGGCTTAAGACCACACAGGCACAATGTGGCAGCAACATTTTAAACAAGATTACTCATAGTAAGAAACAGTTCTGAGCAGATACAAAGGTCAGAGACTGGGCTGCATATCAAAGATGCTTCTAGGAAGTGAAGCTAATGCAAAAATAAAGCAGCGGGGGAAAAAGTCTGAGTTACTGACCGGCTTGCTTAGTTGATCTCAGGCCACTAAGATGACATTGCTGATGGGTTTATGGCCTCAGCTGTTAGTTTCAGGTCTTTAGTAAAAAATATTTTCATATTGTGAATATTGACAGTAAAACAGTCAGACCCAGCCTAAACTCATGACATCTGCTTTCAGAATAAGGCTTCGGGCAACAGGAAAATGTCCATCTTAAACATTAAGATGTTGATTCGTTAGGTTAGTTGACACAAAAGATGAGCTGGTTAAAGCTTCGGGGTGGACCTAACACAAAAACAACAAACAAAAGGAGCCTATCTCAAGGATTTACCAAACTTACCTAACCAAAAGAATCTAACAGCAACCTGCCTCCCTAAATAAGAAAAACAGGAGAAAATTATAATCAAACAAAAAGGCAGTCCACCCCTACATACTCCTGTGTAAGGCGAACAGCATTGGGCCTGTTGCAAAAGGTCTGTTGGTTGGGATGACCTGAGGATGAATGACTGGCTGTCCATGGCGGTGTCATCATAAACGTCGTCTCCAGCTGGTTAGCCAATCCATATGATCCATCCTCTGGATCCACCAATCACAGAGAGACACCTGCAGACTACTGCCTGCATATCAGAAAACATTACGACAGCAGTCGTAACAATGTTTTTTCCATATGTAGAAAGGTTGTATTTGCCAGAACTATATCTCTGCCCATCACTCTTATTCTTGAAAATTGCTTCTTCTCATTTCCTAAGATAATATCGCTCCAAAACTGTGTAAAAAGTCCAGTGCTCTTTCTCCCAGGCATCTCCATACCTCCAGCTTAACTTTAACTGCATAACAAGTAGATGTGTCTGCAATCTGTCTCTTTTTGACACCAGGCGGAGTGGGAGCAACAAAGCAATGATTTGGTATTTTATTATTAAGTGACCTTCTGTTCGCCTGCTGGTCTATAATGTTATCTGCAGTTTGGTGCTAAAACATTTTTCAGAACAGCTTTTTCCCCAAAGTGCACCAATGAGACTGATGAGCGAGCTGAAAAATAGGAAAACAAAAATGAGCACTTAAATGCGGTCAGATCTTCTGTAGAGATGAACAGAGAAGCAGTTATGAATCCCCTTTCATATAAACCGATATTTGAGCCACTGTGGCTTTAACATACTCACTGTAGCTGCTTTAATTAAATTTTGATAAGTAGCTCCCAAACATGCAGGTAGTTTTTCTTGTTTTCTTTGCTTGTGATACATAATGTAAGCTGTTATGTAGTATATGTAGTATTTAAAAACCAGGGTATGGAAAAGCAAAACTTGGATAACACTAAAATCGTGCATTATTTATGCAATTTTTCACATTTTAAAAAACAAAGTTTACAACAATTGAAGATTTACTTTTTGATCAGATCTTGTTTTATATTTTGCCTTTCACAGACCCTTGTTTTCTTGTCCTCATCCAAAGAGCTCCAGTGTTACCCGTGTCCTTTAGAGGAACCCTTCCCCTACTGCAGTGCCATTATGACAAAGCTACAGCAGCTTCTGTGCTGCTGCACGGCCGTTTGAAACAACTAAAAGCACACAGAGACACACAGACACAGTCTTTCTCTGAATGCAGGCTGTCGAGAAAGATTACTCGTAAGGAAACTAGGCCAGTTGCTTCCGGTCAAGGATTGCGTCTGGCAGTCTGACCCCGAAAGAGGTTTCGTTCTGCAGAGTCTTGAACAGTTTCCCTCGAATCCACGGTACTCCTCTATTCACCGCCCACTCAGGCTGCCGGTGGATTAGTGACTGCTGCTTTCTTGCGTGAACTTGACAGAAAGAGATAGAAGAAGCCAAGAGAGAAGAAGATGGATCTAAAGTAACCGAGGAGACATGGTAGAGGGAAGCAAGAGGCTAGGTGTTTCATTCAGTGTCGAACCAGGTTACTGTCTAATCCACTCAGCACGGAGATAACATAGCAAACAAACACTTTCAAATCAAGGGAGCATAAGATGAAATGAAACGGCATATTCCCGCAAATTGCTTTCTCATTTGACCTCGATGTTGGATTAGACACAGACGTACGTGTAATCAGATTTTTTTTCTTTTTTTAATCTGATCCACTGTGTGGCAGAATATCAGATGCATTTAGTCGCTGTCTCATGAACTGCACTCTTGAGAGAAATAAATGTACAGAAATCTGGTTTAATTTCCCTGCTGCAGGTTTTATAGGGTATACAATTCTAGAGAGTCCCTCAAGTCAGACCCAAATGTAAACAAAAACATATACATTCCTGTTTGTGTGGGTTTTTTTTAATACCGGTGTATTCTCTCTCTTTCTTTGTTTGATGTAATCCTGTGATGAGTCATGGAGTGTAGGTAAGCTGCATTAGCATTTCTCCTCTGAGGTCTCTGACCACATTTCTAAAAACAAACAATAAAAGGTTGCAAACGTCTTTAAGTGACTTATTAGATAACAAGCCATTAGAGCTCTTTCCTCCGAGGATCTTTTTTTTTCATAAATTGCCCCAAAACAAGCAGAATTCAGTCAAACAAACTGAGCCAAAAACCATTTTGGAAATAAAACAAACTCTAAAAAGCTCTCAAAGGAAGGAAACATGAATACTGATGCAGAAAATTAGCATTCAGATTCAGTTTCTGCAGTACTGTAAATGTAATATCGTGGATTTTCGATTATTTTAATGTCAAGCTCAAGCTGTCAACGAATGAAAACTCTGATAAATGTCCTGGCTGTGCCCAGTTCTTGGAAGAGATTTTTACTGTGGATTCTGAGTCTGATCTTAGTTGCCTTGCAAAGATTTGAGATTAATGGCCTAACTACCAGAGGGTCCCCAACAATTCTTTATGATAGATTTGCCCTTTAAAGGTCAGTTTAAATGTCCAGATCAGATAATCTAAATGCTTGCATTCTCTACTTTCAAAGTTTTTGTAAGTAATAAATCACATTATTTTCAGCTGTTCTTTCCTGGAGTTGCTTACATGAGCGTAAACCGCTACTAATAATGATAATAATAATAATAATAAACCAAAATGCTCACTCCTCCCAGCCTGATCAGCCTCAGGTGTGTTTGTGAATAAGTACAACATTTTAGCCATCGAGTTATGGATTTTATAGTTTTTTGGTGTTCCACATCAATATTTTCCAACCTTATTTTGTGTCCTGGAGCACAATTTTTCATCCGTCTGCTCTGTAATTCAGGTCTGTGTGCACTGAATCAGTACAATCCACTTTTAAATTTGAAGTTTGGAGAAGTGTGAGCAAAATCATTATGTTGTTCATGCTGGAGACGTCACTTTGACTTCTACAGGTCGCACATTTACCCATGATTTGTATAATTTTCAAACATGTTACTGGTTGAGATTAGGAAACTTGGTTATGTTTATTTTTAAAAAAAACTACAGATTCAGGTTTTAAGTGGGTTAAAATACTGTCTGTTATAGCTTTGGGATTTTTGTTGCTATGGTAATGTCTCCTGGCCAGTGTTGGTCAAGTTACTTGAAAAAAGTAATCAGTAACTAATTACTGATTAATTCCCCAAAAACGTAATCCTGTTACTTTACTGATTACTTATTTTCAAAAGTAATTAATTACTTAGTTACTTAGTTACTTTTTAAAAACACGATTTACAACCTGAATAGGTGATAAAGCGATAGATCTTTCAGCCCAATTCTACTTTTTCTACATAATCCATCATACAAAAGTAATCAAATGGAAAAATCTCTTTTTTTTAACTTGTTTTATTAGTTTTAATCTTTTAACTTTATGCATCAAGCAAAAATTTAATTATATGCAACATTCTCTGACTGGAAGAAATTAGTTTAACATTTAAACCTATTTTCTGCACATTCCAGCACATAAAATAAAATATTTTTTGTGTTTACACTCAGTCTTTCAAATAGATGCAAGTAAAACACAGCAGAAAATAAATAAAGTCAAAGACTCAGCGGTCCTGTTACTCTATTTTCACCAGTAAAGCAGGACTGGGGGTAGGCGGAGGTTTACCCTGGTGCAGGTGTGCCACGGTCAGTTGAAGAATCCGTGAGTTTCTCTGTGAATTTCCCATTACATCGTTGCGCACTCGGCGCTTGCTCGGAAGTTTAGGGGTTTTTTTCGCTGTAAAAAGAAGTTTTCTTCCCACGCACAACGGACACTAATGTTTTTGTCACTTTTTATGGAATCCAACTCAAAGTAAGGTCAGTACTTCCACGCTTTAAACGCTGCACGCTCATACTCTCTCCTGCACTCGATATATTATCCACTGTTGATCTGCACACAGCTGTTGTCATGAACGTTGCACTTGCTTACGTCACTGTCGTGAGACATTCTCGCAAAAAAAAATCACGGTTTTAGTAACGCAGTAACGCAGCGTTCCTACGGGAAAGTAACCGTAATCTAATTACCGTTTTTGCAATAGTAATCCCTTACTTTACTCGTTACTTGAAAAAAGTAATCGGATTACAGTAACGCGTAATCCGGACGTAGCGGGCACTGGGGACGACGGTGTCGAGCTGATCCACAGTAGGCGCAGAGACCCTCACGCCAGCGTCTCTCTCTCTCCTCTTTGGAGAGTCTACCCAGCTGCATGGGCTCCTCGCTGGATGTACTGCTTGGGCTAGCAGCGAGGGGGGAGGAGACTGCGAAGACATGGCCCTCTGAGGCTGGAAGGGTTTGAAGGCCCGAGGGGTGTGGCGAGGCCGCGACATCACTCGTTGGTCGATCTTCAGGGCGAGGTCCACGGCCTCATCCAGAGTTTTGGGGGCCTCACGGCCGGTCATCTCATCTCAGATGTAATCAGCCAGTCCCTCCAGAAAAATGGAGCGTAGAGAAGCATCTCCCCACTTTAGCTTAGCGGCCAGGGTACGGAATTGGGAGGCAAAGTGACAGACGGGTCGACTGCCCTGGCGTAAATGAAGCAGCTGTGACTCCACTTCCACTTCACTGCTCGGGGGAACAAATGTCTTTTTTAATTCCTCCACAAACAGGGCATAGTCATTGCAAGCTGCAGATTTATTCTTGTAGAGAGCCGCGGCCCATTCCTGAGCCTGGCCAGCAAGAGAGAGGTTAACATTGCAACTTTTGCACAGGGGGTGGCGTATTTAGTGGCTGACATTCAAACAGCATGTCTAAAGTGGCGAGCAAACCATCAGGCCGGCCATCAACTCTGTTCCACTTATCTGGTAGTCCGATCCGTGGCTCCGCGCTCACCGGCGCTGGCTGACGTTGCAGCGAGGTGACGGAAGTGGAAAGTTGGAGGACAGTTTCGGCGAGAGACTCCATTTTTGTGCTCATCCGATCTACCACACCACGAAGATATAGTACTTCGGCTTTCAGCCGTTCGAATTCCGCTGGGTCTATATGGGGCTCAGACATCCTGTCACGATCGGGCGAATTACACACAGTAATTCGGCGTGCCCGTGTGGCGTGCTGGCTAGACCCAAACGTGGCGAAGGCTAGCGATGGGTTGGAACAGATCAGTGCACGAAGCCTGGCTTCAGAACTGGCGTTACAGACGAAGAGCGAGCGGAGCCGCGATGAGAAAAAGAATCGAGAGGAAAAACACTCACAGTTGCTGAATCAGGCGGAGACTGACGTCGGCAAGGTTTCCGAGCTCCTGACATGAAGAGAACGATGTCTGAGCGGCGAACAGGTGGGTGGCGTCTCTCTTTTAAACCCAGCCACGTGATCAGCTGATCACCTGCTGACATAATGTAAGGATGATGCCACAGGTGCCTTAAATTATCTTGGCAATCACTTACATTTACTTATTTACATATTACTTTTATATTATTACATTTTTTTTATGTTTCTGTAATGTTATATTCATCAGAATGCACAAAATCATTGATTGAAATTACATTTTTAATGCTAAAATATAATTATTATTGTTATCCGTTAATTTTCAAATCTTTACTAGATTACAGAAAAGCAGAATAAAGCGTCAAAGCACGTTATTATAGTTTGACTAAGATGCCAAATTTCAGGTGTTTGCTCGAATTGCTGAACAGAAGACTTTGTTTCAGTGGTTAAGTGTTATGCCTGATTGACTTCTCGAAGA
Organism: Maylandia zebra; assembly: GCF_041146795.1. Taxonomy (NCBI): domain Eukaryota; kingdom Metazoa; phylum Chordata; class Actinopteri; order Cichliformes; family Cichlidae; genus Maylandia; species Maylandia zebra. The sequence continues at coordinate 27,433,968 of NC_135169.1, forward strand.
AGTCCAGTTTGCTGGCTCAAGTTTGGGTTTAAAAATGTGAATTCAGGTTATTTGCCTAATATATTGCTAAATAACTTTTAGTTTTAAACGTGTTGTTTCAATAAACTTTGCACTGTATGTGCTTCTGACATGAAATACACATTTCATTGAAATACAATGATTTCAAATTACAGTAAAGCCATTTTGATGGCAGAGTTTTCCTGCCCATTTGCAAATATTCCACCAAAGCAAAGTACCACAAACAAGATTTGCTTTTCCTCGGCATCAGAGCAATCTCAGGATAGTCTTTTGCGCTGTTTGTCTGAATGTTTTGAATTTTATAATAAATCTCACCTTATGAATTATGAACAAAGTTTATTTGTTATGTTTGTAATGTGCTTTTTGGATGACTTGCTCAGTAAGGAAGATTTGGAATCACACATAAGACTACTTCCCAGGTGTTTGGTGGCTACACAATATACACTTTACATCACTTTCCCATCCTGTCAAGCTCATTGCTGACATCACTGGTCTAATCCAATCATCCTTCTGCCTGCCTTCTTCTGGCCAATCAGCTTCCTCTCTGTGTACTTTAAATATCATTGCTGATTTGTCTTTCTCCTTGCCAAGTCCTTTGTGCAACCTACCTCCTCCCCATCGCCTCCTCACTCATGGTATTCAGCCTCCATTCAAGCCTCCATCTTCATCTCCACCACCAGTGTCTAGAGTCCGGCGGTGCTGCCCTGATCTCCCCTGCTTGCTTCCATTCTGCTGTGATGAGTCTAACCGCTAAATAGCTTAACTTAATTCTGTATATCAATAAATCATGTTCAAGTCCTTTTAATGATTTGTCTTTATTAAATTATCATCCATGTTACTTTAAAAAAAATGCAAACGTTCTGTTTAAAAAGCATGCACCTTTATGCTGTTTCACTCTAATTGTTAGCATTAAAAGTTGTGTTGCTACGGCTTTAACTTCACCCTTTCAGGAAGTCCAATGTTCTCTCAGCAAAGTCTGCTTCAAGGTAACTGCTGCTGAATATTTTAAGTCGAAAGCATTAATAGGTTAGAAGGGACAAATCTGAATTAAATTATTACATTGGTCATAGATTAAACCAACTCTGAATGATTCATATAAGGAAACTGGGTGTAATTCATGAAGATTTCCAATAACGGTTGGTTACACCGACAATCTGCGCTCCCTGAATGGAGCTAATTTGTCATTGTGCTCAGATAGAGTAGTGGCTATTATTAGCACGGCTGGTTTGTTCAGTTCTGTGCACACTGTGTCATGAAAACCCTCAAACTAATATCCAGTGTAACTTTTAATGTCAGAGCCACCTTGCTGGGGATTCACCTTGTGTCTCGAGGACACAGGTTGGCACGTCGGGTGCTGAAATAGACGCAGTAAACACAAAGGCTGAAAATGAATTACTCCCCATTAAGCAACACACACATCCTGGGACGGGCGTTGCTGCTGCTCTTGTTTTTATATGTAGTTTTTCCTCCTTTTTTTTTCTTTTCTTTGTGATAACTGCAACAGGGGATTCAAATTTAATGCATACCTATGTGTAAAAACAATTACAATATAGTAAGAAAACAGGGTGCATAAAAAATAGCCATAGTAGTAATTTGTTTTTGTAGAGGGCTAGCAAAACAACCGTTTTCGAGGGCATTGCCATATTGGAATCCCGACTTCTCTTTTTTTTTGTGACATTATTCCCAGGGCCGTGTTCCGATTTCCGAGGTAAAACCCAGTAACGATTAACACGTTCCTGAGTTTGGCATAATAACTAGTTACCGTGCTCGTTACCACAATAATAACGTAGTTACTGTAATGCGTTACTTAATAACGTGTTAGTTTTAAGCAGTGCAGGGACTAAGACGGCAATCAACATAAATCTACATTAGAGGTTTCTAAATGGTTCTTCAGAAACCAATGGCGTGAAAAGAAAACCTTGAGGCAGGCAATAGCACATAGTATTGTATGCAGTAGTAAAAAGAAATTAACACTTTCATTTCAACTGCATTTGGATTAATAAATAGGCACATATTCTCTACAGCGTATGACGTATTCAGATCCATTTTTCATTCCCCATTCTCACAACTTTCATTTGCTATTTCTAAAAATAATGGGAGCAAATATGAACGAATGCTTTCAAAGTAACTTCTTTCTCTGACCAATGTGGCTTCTTTTAATTAAGTTGGGGAAAAACAGGGAGGTGGATATTACGCATTGTAAGAGATATATATTATATATTTTATTATCAGCCACCGACATCTTATTATTGTTTATTTTTAGTGAGTTTACTTACCAGAAATATGAAAAATATTAACAGGGGGAGTTGGTATAACATTTACTTTATGCACTCTATCCTAGTGAAGGTGACCTTGAAGAGCATAACATATTTTATATTTCATGCTGGCTGATTTTTAGTAGATGGACAGACATCAGATAAACAGAATAAATCAAGATGACATAATCGGGTGGAACATAGTAGGAGACCCATTTCCTTGTAGAGTCTGTACATACTTTACATTTTCTATTTAAATGATATCCACACTTAACTCTTGACACTCTTCATAATTGTGGGAGGTGTTGCGTAAGATATTAACCTGAAGCTACCTTTTTTACCTTTTTCCTTTGCTTGTATGAACATCTAAAAACATCTAACGTTGACAGGAAGGTAAAAGAAACTTCAAAAACATTCATATGGTCCAAATGTTAATTAATTTCCCAAAAGTAAAAAGTGAGGCAGCTGAAGACTGCAGGTCACAGCCATCTTTAGCATTACCCAAGCAGTCATGAACGAAAGCTAGCAGTAAGCTAGCATCCCTGTTGACATCTAAAGAAGACATTGCATTTCTAAGATTTTAGCAGATTAGGTCCGAGATCATATTTGGGTCTCATTTATTCACATAGATTGTTTTAGTTTCAGTTGTCCAGTTTTTGAGGTATTATATAAATGTCTGCATTCTCTTCAATTTAGTGGAACCAGAAAGCGCTTTATCAGCAGTGCACCAAAAATGCAGAAACGGACACCATGACAACTGATTTTTTTTTCCCCCTCTGATGTCAGAGTCATTCAGAGAGCACTGCTATATGCTGAAAAGACAAAGTAGAGGCTTGAACCTGGAAACAATGTTGTTGGAAGGTTAGAACATCAGCACTAGCAGATAGAAAGCTACAGCGCTCTGTAGCATCTCTGCGATCTATTTGCTTTGATATGTGGTCAAAGCAGCTGCAAAAGCAGCTGCATCTATATGCAAAAAGGAGCATCGCAATTTCACTAATTAAACACAACACCCTCAGGAATCATTAAAATGACAAACAATGCGAAGAAATTATATCGTTGACAGAAATGGCACCGGGGCTGCGTTAACAGCACTGACAGAATTGTTTTGGCAGGAAATTAGTGTGCACAACAATACGAGGATGAGGACAGCATTGGATGACACTACTCAGAGGGTGGAATATGTGTGTTACGTGTTTTGATGACTTAATAGATATGTGTTACAGGAACCATAAAATGTTAGTCACATGTAACATTTCCTTTTTAGGAACGGAACAAGTTTAAATCCATTGACACACAAATGATGATTTCTCCTGGGGCGTATTAACCGCTCCAGATGCTTCCAGAACAATATTTTTGAGGTTTACCAGATGTGAGCTATAAACTGATGGAATGACATCGACTGCCAGTTGTCCTTTTATGCCAAAGATCACACTCGTGTCAGCTTGGAATTCCCATAAATCCATTAGGAGTGTGGTTCTTCACCCCTTTAGGAGTGTCTTCTGAATTAGTTGTACGGCATGGGTGAGCAAAATGACCACTTTAGTAGAGCTGAAGTAGAATGAGGCAAAACAGAGAACTGTCAAGTTCGTTGTCTCCCACCCTAAAGGTCTGGGGTTCAAACTCCACTTTAACTAAACTGTGTTATTTTGTACTGACAGCCACTTAAAAGCTGGTTCTGATGAGTTTTTAGCCTCTGTGATATGCACTAAAGTAATTTTTCTTTTTTCAGATATTTTAAACTCACTACGTGCAAATGACTTTTATGCTTTTTCTTTTCTTTTCTTTTTTTAAATAGTGTTTTTTTTTCACTTCCTACACACGGGACAGACATGACTGGGGGAAAGAAAAGGGAGAAAGAAAGAGAGGCAGGGAAAGAAAAACAGCGGGAAAGAGGAACTGTGGTAAAGGGCAAAAAATAAAAACAAACAAAACAAACAGACAAAAAATACATATATCAATCACCTGGATCACCTGTTGAGAAAGAAAAAAGAGAAAACAAGCCAAAAAAAAAGAGAGCAATATAATAAACAACATCATCGCGATGATCTATGTGTATATAACAGTGAATACTAACTATTGAATATTATTGTGCAGCACGTAAGATCGACAGCGCACAGTGTGCCTCGAGGTAGGAGCCAAAAAAAGAGTGTAATTTGTGTGTGTACACCTGTGAGCATGAGCGCGCTTGTGTTCAAAAGGTTCCTTCATGTAATGATCTGCTAGAGCATAGGTGTCAAACTCTGGCCCGCGGGCCAAATTTGGCCCGCAGCCTAATTACATTTGGCCCGTGAAGCCATACCAAATTACTATTAGAGCTGGCCTACTGGTATTATACAGCTAATATATATATTGTTTAGTATTAAGCTTTGCTTGTTCCATATTCAGTTTTTCAGCAAAACGTGTTTTAGTCCATAAGAAAAGATTCATTCTTATATCTGGAGGAATAAATATATTTCAATAAATATTAATGTTAGCCCGCGACTTTGTTCCAGTTTTGAATTTTGGCCCACTGTGTATTTGAGTTTGACACCCCTGTGCTAGAGGGTGGGGGGGGGGGGGCCACAGCCCCGTCCTCCAGGGCATGAAGCAGATATGGAGGAAATCCAGGTTCCAGACATCCAGAGACCCTCAGAGCACAAGCGACCAAGGAAGACCAACAGAGGGGCAACCGTGCTACTCTCCCGGAAAGAGCTGAGGAGAGCCCCAGATGAGGGGTCACTCAGCAGCCATGGAGCAGAAGCCAGGGGGGGTTGCAGTGACGTGCCCGTGAGCTCCGCTGGCAGCCAGCTGTGCCAGAGTGACTGAGCCCCAGGCCCAGGGGCCGAGGGCACGCCACCCCCCAAAGGGGCCCGAGCGAGCCCCAGGCTCTAAACTCCGACAAGCAGCCACCAGGAGTGCATACCTGAACGCCCATCCCCAGACACCAAGAACCACCAGTGCACCGATGTCTGAGGGTGTCTGCCACTGGTAGGGGGAGTGGTGTGGGGAAATAGGCCTCCATACCTTGGAGGGCCTGAGATGTCCCTAGAGAGATGGCGTCTGATACCCGACCTGACATATAGACACAGACAAACAGGCACACACAGATACGAACATCCATTCACACCCTCATATGCAAATACTCAGCACTCACCCAACGTGGAGACAGACATAAATAGACACTGTACACACAATCACACTCCCCAAGCGTACTCTATACCCCAGGTCTAGCTACCCTTGCCCCTAGAGGGGGAAACTGCACCCAGACCCAGGTAGTGTTACCCTCTTCCCTGGGGTGGAGAGAAGCAGCAGCAGGGAGGCCCCACATTCCAGACCCCAATCGAACGGCCAAGTCCTCCTCCCAGCCCCCCCCACTCCAACAGGCAACAGAGAACGGGGGTGTGTGAAGACTCCAAACCTCCCTCTGCCCGGTCATATGTAGTGTTGATGCATGTGTGTTCTAAGGTGCATTTAAAACCCAGGAGGGCATGGAGCTACATGCCAGAGAGCAGCAGGTCAGTGCATAGCTCCTCCTGATAGCCCTCAATGTATACGTGTATTTAAAATTGAGAGGTGGGCAAAGGCGCCAGGGGTGAGGTTGTACAGGGGTGATGGTGTTCTGGATGCCGTGTAGCGTGCCCACCCCCAACGTCCTATATGTATGTGTTATGAGAGTGTGAGTAATGTGAATGTCTAAGTTGTGGGATAAAATTGAGGCGCAGGCAGCCAGAAGGGGACGGGGGGGGGGTAGCCTCCCCTGCACCCTGGTGACACACCTTTACCCCAAGGCCCTGCGTGTGTGGGTGATTGTGGTGGAGCGGGAAGAGGGAGGCAGCTGGAGATGGGGAGGGAAGGAAGGGAGGGGCAAGTGACTCCTCCCTGGGGCCAGCTCCCCCACTGACCCCAGTAGGCACCCCCATACTCTGCAACCCACCAGGGCAAGGGGGCCCAGGCCCATCCAGACCGGGGCCCAGTTCAGCAGCGCCGCCCGGCCCCACATAGCCCGGGGCAGCCCACCCAACCTCACCACAGAGAAAACTGCACCCACCCCACCATCCACTCATCTCCCAGACTACACAAGACAATAGACACCCACGTTAGGTTCTTCCTCCACTACTACTATATTTCTTACCCACCTGCAGAGTGAGTTCCTGGAGAGAGGAGACCTCCTGCAAATATGTAACAGCCTCCCCCACCATTTGAAGAGTCCCTCAGGTGGCTCAATGCACCGTCAGCATCCCGCGCCAGGGCTGAGCCCCCATACACCCACCCGCCCACAACCTCGGTGACACACCAACCACGAGAAAACCATCACCTAAGAACCAACAGAGCCCTTAATAGGCCATGACCGCAACCCCGGATTGAGCCCTCCGAGGAAGACCCTCCTGATCAAAGGAGCCCAGAGCAATTGATCTGATGTGGTGGCAGAGGCTAGAATTAGAATTAAGATTATTTTTATTTTTCCAGTTCGTGAGGACTGTTTTCTTGGCTATGCACAGGGCAGTGAAAACCATATGGGCTATATTCTTTTCTGTAGTGACATTATCTAAGCTGCCCAACAAACAAAACTTCAGAACTGGTGGACAGAATCAAAGAGCGTGGATATAATTGTCCGGTGTATTGGTTTGACAGTGTGAGCAGTTGTTGGAAGACGTAAAGCCCATCTTGAACATCCGATGACCTGTATAGTGCACTCTATGTAGTATTTTGTATTGTATTAATTAAAGACTGGGATTTCTAATTAAATGAAAGGTTTTTAAGCAAGTCTGAGACCAGAAGTTTTGGCCTAAGTTAACTGATAAATCTGCTTCCCATTTTGAAATAGGAAGTGATATTGATTCATCTGTTTTAGAAAGCATTCTGTATATTTTGGAAAGTAATTTGGGGGTTTTAAGAGTAAGAAATTGTACCACACTTGATGGTGTTTGTGGTTCAACTTAACCAGGTTTAAATTTATTTTTTACTATGGATTTAATTTGTTGATATTCTAAATCTTTTCTTGTTGATCCCATATTTTGTAACTAGTCTGCCAAATGGAATAAATTCTGTTCCTTCTAGTATATGTTCTAAGTATTTGATTCCTTTACCACTCCAATCTGGAAAGTTTATCATATTATTGTTTTGTAATATGTCAGGGTTGTTCCAGATAGGTGTACGTTTGCATGGGATTAATGAAGACTCCGTCAATTTTAGAAACTCCCACCATGCTGTCAGAGAAGAGCTGATGCTGACGCTTTTGAAGCATTCATGTCGTTGGATGTTTGAGCTGATAAATGGTAGGTCTGAGATCTCTAGATTATTGCAAAGTGCTTGTTCTACATCTAGCCAAGGTTCATCTAAGAAGCTACGTTTTAGCCATCCTGAGATAAACTGAAGCCTGTTGGCAAAGACATAGTGCTGGAAGTTAGGCAGTTCTAGTCATCCTTTATCCTTGGTCTTTTGTAGTGTTTTTAAGCTTATACGTGGGGGTTCATTTTTCCAAAGGAATTTGGACATATATGAATCTAGAGATCTGAACCAATCTTGTGGTGGTTTAATTGGGATCATTGAGAATAAATAATTTATTTTTGGTAAGACCATCATTTTTATAGCGGCAACCCTTTCCATGAGTGATATGGGTAGACATTTCCATCTAGCCAGATCGCCTTCTACTTTCTTTAAAAGTGGGATATGGTTTAATTTAGTTAGGTCTGCAAGCTTGGGAGAAACATTAATACCTAAATATTTTATATTTCCAGATTGCAGTGGTGTAGAAGAAGAATTATGGAAGGAGCAACTTTTATGCTTTTTCAATATTGAATCAGCTCTCAGTAATTGCCTTTGTTGTAACCACAGTTTGAGCTTTTCCTGACCAACCTTGATCATCTGCAGAAATAAAAAGGACGCCTAACTAAGAGTGAAATCTTTTTTTTTTTTTTTTTGTGAGGTTTTGATTTAAGAATTCAAACAGCATCCCATACTGTGACAGTAGCCAAAGCTCCATGCAGGCCAGTGAAGGGGGAGAGAAGTGGTATTATTAAGCACTGGTTCAGAGCCATATTTCATTTGTTGTCCTGTCACTGCCCTCCCCCGCCACTGAACCAAAAAAAGTGTCAGAGCTGGCCTAAATTAAATCGGCACGATCAAAGACAGGAAGTGTTACTTGGGATAGTGAAACCCAGTTGTGGACGCTAGCCAGCCACAGGAAGAGTTACTGTGTGTGGTCACTCCTTTAATCTTTTCTGGAGGATTTACGGTGTCTTTTTTTTTGGACATTAGCTGCCTTTTCATTATCCATTTTCCAGACTTGTACCTGACCATTTCCAGAAGAATGGTTTTGTTTGTTTTGTTTTATGTTTTGAGCCACTTAACACTGACTCATGAATCTTTCAAGTATAAGAAAGGCACGTACAGTAAGTCAGGGGATGAATCAGTGTTGGGTCTGCACATGACAGACAACTTTGCAGATTTAATCCTATTTATTTAGTTAAATCTATGAAAAATACCACAGATAACACAGTTTGCCAGGATTAAAATATTATCTTTACAGCAACAAGATGTTTCCTTAAAATGGGCAGCCTGTGCAACATGCCGAGATATATATATCAGTGCGCCCCAGGGCAGCTGTGGCTACAATGTAGCTTGCTATCGCCAGTGTGTGAATGTGTGTGTGACTGAATGTAGTGTAAAGCGCTTTGTGGTCCTATGGACTAGAAAAGCGCTATACAAATGCAGGCCATTTACCATTTACCATATGCAAATAAATAATTATTTGCATAAATGAGTTGTATTACACGTGGCTTTTTTGTTATTTAATGCTTAGAAATGTATTGAGCAATTTATTTAGGTTAATGAATAGAGAAAAATTAGCAAATTGTTTTGTTGATTTTCAGGTTACACTGCTGCCAGATTCTCTTTTGTCTTTAGGTTTCCATTGCTCTCCAGTCCTCACTTTACCTCTCTTACTATCACCCCCTGATAGATTATTCTACCTGTTTTTCCAGTTCATGACTTGTGCTTCATTCTGCTTTACCTTCTGTAATCAGTGCTGGGGGGCAGATATGAACAGAGCAAAACAACCACGCCAGGACCCTTTAGGGGAGGTGGTCAAACCTTGAGCCAACCGAACTACCAGGTGTACACTGCCAGTTTGAGCTAAACACAATCACAGACCAAGCTGTGTTTTGCATTCGGGGATCCAGCAGAGTACCATACACATGCAGAGCACACAAACTGTGAAATGTTGCCCAGATGAAGACAATTACATCTAGACGATAATTGGTCTGAAAGTCCTCACACAGTTTGTAGTGACAGATTTTGGTTTGCTCTTTGACTGAAAAGAAACCAAACCACAGGGGAAAAGCCACAAGTTTACAAACTCATCAAATGAGTCAGACCAGAGTACATGTACTAAAAGCCCTCAAGCTCCAAAACTGTGCAAAAAATTCACACAGAGAAATTGAGCCTGTCTCCTTCTATTGGACGAATGACCAGCTGTTTGTGAAAGACTGTTGTCCACCTAATGGTTCAGACGTTGTTATTTAACTTTAGATAAAATAGAAAAGCCTAGAATTCATTCTGGGCCCAGTCACCAGATATTGCCACTCATCAAACCTTCAAGATAAAGATGAGCATTCACATATTCTCCAGCATGCATAACTCATACTCTCAAGAAGAAGGGTCTATAGAAACATACAATAAGTGCTTTATCCACTGAAAAGTTGTTTAAGGTCAGAAGAATAGAAACTGCACTTCAAAATATCAGTGCAGGGATTCCTGTCTGAATTTCTTAGTAAGTAGTTGAAGTCACAGGTGTTCCCACCAAAAATTACGCCACAACTGCTGGTATGCATCACTGTTTTTGGGCCGCTTCGGCCGGTCAGTTTTTTTAACGTGGTGCATTGACAGGCGGGTTGAAGACATGAGTGTGTGATTGTGTTGGGGTTTTTCTTTATCAGCACAGAAGCTCAGAGCGATACAGTTGCAGCAGTTTGATAACTTGAGAAAGAGAAAAAGATTTTTGCTTCCCATTTTTCTCTCCTGTATCAGTGCTAATGTAGCGGTATGGTCTGAGTGGTGACACCTATGGTTCAGGATAATACTGCAGCTGCTTCTTAGCTGCGGGCATAAAAAGAAGTGACTGGTCTAGCATGTTGCGGCGACCAATATCGAAGGGTAAAATAGTGCCTTTTTCTTTGGTTTTCATGTTCCGAGTGCTGCCTATTGTGCCCTCCGTATGAATGCTACATCAACTTGCACCATGATTGCAGGTGATTTGCTGCAGGTTGATAACAACTTTCTATATAAGTAGCCAGGATGACGGATTCTCTTGGCAAGAGGCTTCATCCATCTTCCTCTCATTCCAACCAGCTGCACTTGCTTTCAGCTATATGTGGCCGTGTTGGTAGCATATATTCCCCTGGTGTTTTTCTGTTTGTTAGGTAGGGAGATGAGTTGTTTTTGTTTGGGTTATAATTAGTGCTGTCAATAGATTAAAAAAAATTAACTAACTAATCTCACAATTTTCTGTTATTAATTGCGATTAATCTCAATTACTTTATTAATAGCCTGGCTCCAATTACATTTTTTTATTCTTTATATTTTAAGTAATTATCGTTGTTCACCGAAGTCCAGTGGTCTCCGGTGAGAGCGACATTCCTTACTTGCACAAGCTTGCTGGACTGCTGAGCCCTCTGGTCCCCATACAAAGTGTGCAGTCTCGACACAATGGTTCCTCTCGAGGGCAGATTGTAACACTCATCTCCTGATGCAGCACGAATGACTTCTCTCAGTCCATCATCTTCTACTATGCTAACTGGTCGGCAGTTTTTAGCTATCCAAACAACCAAGGAATTGGTTACCTTTTCTCTCACATTTTTTGTTATTCGTCCACAAGCACCATACTCCTGAAGCGTAGACTGGCGAGGTCCCGTAGAGGTGGATTCAGTTGGGTGTTTTGCTCTCAGGTGATACGCCAGTGATGAACTGCTTCTGTGGTACTTGAATTCAGCGTTGCAAATTGTGCATCTTACTCTCATTTTGTCCAACAAGCCATCAGGCAACTTCTTAAAGAGAAACTTTCCACCCAAAAGTCCGCCCTCGTCCATGCTTGCGTGTGTTAGCTAGTGTTAGCTAGATAGTAGCATGGTGTCACTTCTTCTTCTTCTTCTTCTAATCATTTCTGTCAGGCCAAACGCCAGCATAGCACACTGTTGCCCCCTCCTCCAGAGGTGCTCATGAATTTAAAGGTCTTAGATTACAGGAAATTAATAAAAAAAACAAAATCAGCGTTAAATTTTTTTAATGCATTAAACATTTCGCGTTGATCTTAACAATTAACGCGATAATTTTGACAGCACTAGTTATAATTCTTTAGATAGATTGTTCACATAGATGTTTCTATGTTAAAGCTCCCGAGTCTTTTTGAACTCATAGACTTTAATATTTACATTATAGAACAAATCTTGGTTTCCAGCTAATTTAACCGAAGGAAGAATTATTTTGTCATATTTCAGGCTTAACTTGAATATTAAGTCTCGACTGACTTCAGAAGAAGCATTTGATGGGGTATTACACCTGAGAGCTCTGTGTTTTACAGCTGCTTGCTCTGCTGTCACTTAGAAAATGTCATTCCTTTCCAGAAACTGATACTGATCAAATTACCACAGTTAATCCTCAGCAGAGTTCTTCCATGTTTCTCAAATTGCTGATTAAATGTCGAGGTCAATCTACAGGGGGAAGTGATAAATGTGTGAAAAGTTCTTTGAAAGACTGCTCACCTTTGACTAATGCTGAGGTTTATAAGCCGGACTAGAATCACTCAGGTGTAATAAAGTTCGTCAGCAGTCCACAGGCACATAAGTTACTTGTGATACATAAAAACCTTTTTCCACACATGCCGCTGTACATCATTCATAATGGTCTTGCGTGGCAGAATTTAGTCGTCATTTCAGGGGTATGAATTTATATCTGGCCTCATCCGCTCCATCCTCACATTATTATCATATTTCCCTGTGATACAGTGAAACCTGTTACCCGGCTCACAGCGCTGGTATAAAATCCTATTAAGCTATTAATCAGCCTTTTCACACTTCCCATGTAGGACTGTGTATGTGTGAATGTCACTGCTTTCACTGTCACACTCAAGTTGGACACATCTGCATCCCTAATCTGGGTACATTTCTTGTCTTTCCATGGGATAAGCATCGGAGTGTGCGTTTTCATTTTTTTACATTCAGCTAAGTTACAAGAGAATTTGTGTATTATGTAAATGTCACCAGATGAAATTAAAACAGATTCATAATACGTTTGTGTAGTGTGTGTCTGTGAACAGTAAGAACTAATGCTTCAGAGCAAAAGGCAAAGATTAAAATGTAGGTGTGCACATGTAATTTAAGACAGTGGTGTCAAACATAAGGCCCGGGAGCCAGAATATACCAAAAACTCCAATCATGTCCACTGGATGGTTTTGGAAGTTGTAAAGGAAGATATCAATTTTAGACTTTTACTATGTTCTACATCCATCCATGTTCTACATCCATCGTACATACATTTGGGGCAGGGATAGCTCAGTAGGTAAAGTGGTCGCCCCATGATCGGAAGGTCGGCGGTTCGAATCCACTTAACGGCTACCCTGAGGTACCCCTGAGCAAGGTACCGTCCCTACACACTGCTCCCCGGGCGCCTGCTTAGTGGGCTGCCCACTGCTTCACTGAGTGAATGGGTCAAATGCAGAGAAAAACAAGTAATTTCCCCATGGGGATCAATAAAGTATCCATTATTATTATTATTATTATTATTATTATCCCCAATAGCTAGTCATACAACACTGCAGTAAAAGTAATAGAGTTGTAACTGATGAACAATTACATGACAGAAAGTTCCTATTTTTTTTACTACATCTACTGTAGAAATTAACTATTTTTACAGTGGGTTCACCACAAAAAAAACAGGAGGACATTTTCCATTATATAATTACAGGACAGTCTGTGCAAAGATCTAACAGAACTACTTCTCTTTTTCTTTCGTATCCATTTACTCCTGAGAAGAAATTTGGCTTTTTAACCAATTGTGCTGCATTCTGTTCAGCAGTAATTTGTTAACTTTGATGTTTGGTGATAAGCTTGTGTTTGCTGTGCAGGACTGTCTGCTGAATCTGAAAATAACAATAACAAAACAATTTGCTTAAAGTTGCTAAAACGCTCCATGAATTCAAGTTAGGCTTTTCTGCATTCAAAATAGTAACAGTGATATATTGTAATAGAGTGGTCAAGCAAATTGCAGTTAGCATGCAGTTATGAGACTTCACACATTGTCGTGTTGAATTATTTTTTCTACTGTATGTCATGGAAGGTGTACACTGACTGAGAGACCAACACTGACTAGACACAATTAAATTTTGACAGCACCGGATTCAGACCCACCTTTTGCATTCAGAACTGCTCAGATTTCGGTTCATGTTGACATAACAGCATTACACAGTTTCTGCTTTGTCGGCTCCACATGCATGATGTGAATCTCCCATTTCACCACATCCTATAGGTGCTCTCCTGGCTCTGTGGTGGCCACCTGAGTACAGTGAACTCACTGTCATGTTCAAGAAACCAGTTTGAGTTGAGTTTTGTGACATGGTGTGTTATCCTGCTGGAAGCAGCCACAAGAAGATGGTACGCCGTGATCACAGAGGGATAGACGTGGTCAGTGAGAATGTTAAGGTAGGCTGTGCAGTTTAGCGAAAAGTCACATTTAAGAGGCCCAAAATGCGCCATGGAATTGTTGCTCACACTACTGTTTCTTTGTGGCACCCAGCTAACTCAGCTGGTAGAGCATGAGACTCTTAATCTCAGGGTCGTGGGTTTGAGTCCCACGTTGGGTATATTGTAGAATGGCAGACACAATCTGTGTCACGGTCTGGCTGGCAGACCGTGGGGAGATGGGGAAATAGGACCCAAACGCCGGACTCTTCAGTGCAACAGTGTTTATTTACAAGGTGGTGAAGTAAACAACAATAAATCCCCAGTTTCCCAGACTCCCGTGTAGTGTCTTCTTCCCAAAAGTCCCCGTGTAGTGCTCTCTGCCCCAGTGTCCCTGCACTCCCCGTGCTTACTGCTCCTTCTCGTCCCACACTCCTCCTGAGGGGAAAACAATAGAGGCAGCCGTTAACACTTATCCCAGCAGGCATACACTCACACTTGACTTGTTTGAAGACTGACGTGTAGTCAAACGCAATAATCCCGCGTCGGTGGAAGCTCCATCGCTCATCTAAATAGCTCCCCCGACGAGCCCAGATGAGGAGCAGGTGTGCGGCCAGGACTTCGGGTGTGGCCAGCCCTCAAGTTAGACCACGCCCCCAGGGCTGAAGGTGCCTGTAACTTGGCCACAGCAGAAAGGCAAAACACACACATACCTGCCTACATACAGATGTGCATAGGGGCAGTGCAGACAACACACCAAATAATAATAATAATAATAACAACAATAACAGTCAGTCCCCACTGCCCACGGACCCCGAGTCCCCAGAGCCGGGTCCGTGACAATCTGCATGTTAACATACTAGTTCCTGACCCCCATTGTCCCTCTAACATTTAAATGTGCATGTTAGATTAAAAAGCTTATGTGTGAATGAGGCTTGTATTAAGACAGCAATTTATGTGCTCCTATAGAGTACCAGACCTTTACCATTACACCAACAACAACCTGAATTGTTGATACAAGGCAGGATGGAACCAAGCGTTCATGCCAAATTCTGACAATCTAACACAGAAATTGCAGTTGAAATTTAAACTTATCAGATCCAGAAAAGTTTTTACAATCTTCTATTGTCCCATTTCGGGGAGCCTCAGCCCTGTGCTTCGTACGTCGCTTACTACATCCAAGATCAAATGAAACATCCAAGACCAAATCATCGCGCTAACTCTGAGCTCGCTATTCCGGTTCCCCGAACACACCTGTTGTTGACGATTAGTATAGCTGGATGAAGTAATGTGAGATCACTGGGTGGCCCAACAGGGGCTACGCATCGATAGTAGAAACATTGATCGGCAACCCTTCGAAAATGTCGAAGGAGCGCGCTCGGTATTTTTCGGCAGCAGAGCAAGAACTCTTGAGTGAGGGATTTCAAGAGTTTCAGAGTTTAATTAAAACGCAAGGGAACACTGCAAAGGCTGCAAAAGCAAGGAGAGAGGGCTGGCAGAAAGTTGCTGACAAATCAAACTCGTAAGTAATTCAATAATAACAATAATAATGGAGTGGATTTATATAGCGCTTTTCAAGGCACCCAAAGCGCTTTCCAATGCCACTATTCATTCACTCTCACATTCACACACTGGTGGAGGCAGCTACAGTTGTAGCCACAGCTGCCCTGGGGCAGACTGACAGAAGCCAGGCTGCCATATTGCGCCATCGGCCCCTCTGGCCAACACCAGTAGGCGGTAGGGTAGATTTATCATATCACACCATATTATCCAATATTATATTACATTATATTATATTATAATATGTTATATTATATCCCCTTTCACATTAGAGCCACAACAGGACCCACTAGAACATGGGAACAAGTAAAAGTGAAATATAAGAATATTCTACAGAATGGTAATATTTATCACTTATATTGCTTTTCGTCTCTTGGCAAGGGACCCTGGAATACTCTGTTTGTTTGTTCATAACAGCAACCAAGAAAAGGGCAGAGCAAAAAAAAAAGACAGGTGGTGGTCCTGCACCCCCTCGTCAACAAGTTGGTTAAGTGAATAATACCCTCACGGGAAAATCGATATCTCTCTATGAGCACACTGTCGCGCTGAGCTAAAGGATCCTGTCTGTCCCGCAATATACGCTGAATTCTGAGGACTCTCCTTATCAATCTTGCACCTTCCGCAAAGGGTTGCTCACGTAAACGGACAGGACATGGCTGCGACAGACTTCCCAAATCCACCTTCGCTTTTATAGCCGTGGTCTCTCATCTTGATTACACGAAGTAATTTACTATTACTACTCTGAAATATGAATTACATCTGAAATAATCACATACATGTAATAGAATGTTAATAGTACATTTCCCTTTTTTAGGGAATGACCTGTATGTATCTGTGTGAAATCAATAAAAGGATCAGGTGCTGCATTATCTTTAGTTACATTGATGTTATTTATTTATGGTGAAACAGTGGTGGAATATCGCTGTTGCTTTCGTATGAATGACGCGGACATACCTGCGTGGCCGCGATCTAATCCTGTTTACATAAAGTAAACCTGCTCCCCAGCAGGTTTACGCTTACGGCTCTGTTGCTATGACAGCAAGTCCCGGATGGGCTTCGGGGAACCGAACGATCCAGGATCACGCGAAATCGTCAACAATCTCATCCAGCTAACTCACTTAGCGCGGTACGAAGCACAGGCCCCTGTTCTTTGGGAGTGGCACCTGGTGTGGTCTTCTGCTGCTGGAGCCCATCTGCTTCAAGATTTGACATGTTGTGTGTTGAGGAAAGCTCATCTGCATACATCAGTTCTAACTACTGGTCATTTGAGTTATTCTGGCAATCACCCTTTGACCTCTATAATTATCAAGGCATTCTAACGTAGAGAACTGCTACTCCCTGGATATTTTCTCTTTTTTAGACCATCCTCTTTAAATCTTAGAGAAAAGCCCAGTCATTCAGCAGTTTCTGAGAACAACAACCATGGATCAGGTGATTGAGGGTCACCTGATCCAGGCCTAACATATGCTTTAGCAAAAAGCAACTTTCCAGTTGTCCTCTCTGCCCTCAGTAATGAGAAGCAGTAGATGTGGGTCTGAAGCTGGCCCTTGCCCTGCCCTCTGGGCTATGTTCATGGTACTTTATGATAAAATCTTATGTGCAGACAGAGATAGAGAATCTGTAACTTTTTTATTAGATGCATTCTCAGGCTGTACATCTAGTTAGTGAGAAGCAACTTTAAAATATATAAATAAAAACTGCCTGTAGTTAGCTTACTTATAGCTCTGGTTGTTTTCAGATAAAAAAAACAAAACAAAAAAAACATTAAAACCTCCAGAGAAAAGTGGACTGCCACTCAGTTGTCATCTTTATTTGCTCTGTGCTTTCATGGACTTGATCTTTGGTGTTTGCATTTGTGCATGTGCCTGTCTAAATATTATTCCCTGTCATGTTAAAACAAGATTTTTCCAGTATTGGGCTCTGTAGAGTTCCAGGAGGGAAAATCCTGTGCTATTCTCCATGGATAAACATAGAGCAGCAGATTGGATTTAAAAAAAGAAGAAAGAAACAGCAGTCTGAAGACACGTGGTTTCTTAACCTCATACTCTATATTTCCAGAGAAACCACATGTTTTTTCCACTGTGGCCTTTGGGGATTATAATCTCAAAACTGTGGCCTTTCTAATCAAATCTGCTGTTTAAAATAGATTTAACCGGCATGGCAGCCGGTTCCTCTCTTAATTTCGAACACTGTACATGTCCTACACAAATACATGTGAAAGTGCAGCGATGCATGGACAGCCCGTTTCACTGCTCCGAAGACTGCTGTGCAAATTGATGGACCCATGGAAAATCAAACAGCTCTTCTAACTTTGAAAATAAGCCCATCTCTTTGGATCTATCCTTTCTGAAAATCTGCATTTGATAAAACTCGCTCAGACTGCTGGCAAAATCAGTGAACTGGGTATGCTATGCTGGGCTTCTTTACAGACATCAAAACAATACTGGATGAACAGTTATTCACAAGCTGATTTTGGAAAAAATGGTCCTCGTTATAAACAGGGAAACCTGCTTGTTGTGTAAGACTGACTATGGTGTAGGTGCGGGTTTAAATGTGCAAAGACTGCTGCTTCATTGATGTCTTTGAGCCATTGATTTCCAGAAGAAGGAAAAAAAATTACCCACTTTTTCCAAAGTGTTGGCCATGGAAAAGTTCAAAACTAGAACATCAGACTTTTGCCATAAAGTAAAGAAGGGCACTAACAGTACCAAGAGAGATTGTTTAATGTTCAAATCTCTGTGGAAACAGCACAGTTCAGACACCCCTGTGCTTTTTAAAAAAATACCTTCATTGTATATGGTGGCTCTGAGAGTCTGCCAGAGTCAACACTCACAGTTTTCCTTGAGCCTCTCTTGAGACCTTTTTCTCCGATGCTCACATTTTCCAGAAATCGTGGCCTTGAACTCCAAAAGAATTTCAGACACACTGTGTTATTCGTTAGGTGTTGGTCCACATTACTTTCTAACCGGCCTGAACTCACAGCTGTGTCTGATTTAGCCATGACCTTTAGACTGTTGAATCAAGGAATTGCATTAATTTATTTTTCTTCCGCAGTGAAAAAAAAAAACAAAACACAAAAAAACACCTTCTGCCCAAATTCCCGACTTTACCTAATTTAATTACATGTGATTTTTTTTCATGTCGCTTTATCACATAAAGCACAAAGTCAAATGGTCAAATGAGATCTACTTGATTGTGTCACAGTACGGCTGTGTGCAGGCAAAAGTAGTACCCAAACGCAAACTCAGAGACAAAAGGTAAACTCAAAAAACACAGCTTTTTTGCTGGCGTGGAGTGGGACACGAAAAACAATACAAAATAAACTAAACTGGAAACACTAAAGCACAAGGAGCCACAGGGAAAAATCACACGGCTATGATGGAGGACGCAACACTGACAAAGAGAAACATGGGGCTTAAATACACTGAGGGATAACGAGGGGGAATGAGCCACAGGAGGAGAGCACAGCTGAGAGTAATTAAGCAGGACGAGGCAAGGGAAGCAAAACTAGAAACATTAACATAGAACAGACTGTGAAAGTAAAACAGGAAACACACTGACGGAACTCAAGACATGTGAACTTAACAGACTGGGGGAGACAGAACATAGGGATCTGAAACATGGAACAGAAAGGAACAGTAGATCAACATGAACATAACAACGCCACAGGGGAAGAGTAAAACTGAACACGATTAACACAGAAACACCAGACCTCTTCACAATAAAACAGGAAACATAATGAGACGTAGACATGACAACCCAAACTTCACAATGTAAGACACAGACATGAAACACATGAAGAGCAGGGGAGATTTACCATAGTTGGAAACACGAGGGGGAAATAATAAGAACTAGAAACACTTAAGCATGATAACAAATGAACTTAGGAACCTGAAGGGCTTACATAAACTAAAACATCAAAATGAACTAAAACTCAAAACACTGGGTCATAAGACCCAGGATCGTGACAGATTGGTAGACATTTCCCTTAATAGTTAATTATTTGAATATATTAACCTTTGAGTTTATATAGTTCAGTTGCATTTTACTCAAAAATGTTTTTGAGGGTGGCAGAAATGTTTTTCTCATGTTCCTCAAACCAAATTTCCCAAGGCAAATTGAGTACTTTGTAAATCAGTGCCTTCTATTCTCTGCATCTTGCTTGCAGATATACAACAAATACATTAAGGTGAAGAGCTTGTCCCTTGAAGCAGCTCATCATCAACTGTTTGGAAGTACTTTGGTTTTAGATCAAGTTAAGTTAACCAAGAATAAATCATATGCATATGTGTTAGGACAGCTTTACAAGTGTATTTACATCTATACTGCAGTTACAATGGAAGCACTACATTTAACTTCTATAAGGTGCATTTAAGCCAGAAAAACATCTTATTAAAACAGGTTTTTTTTTTATTAGAGTGCTAAATGAATTTATTAAACCACCTCCCAATGGGTTATGCCACACATTAACAGTTTTGGTAATTAACAAAATGTTTTTTTTATGCTGGTTAATCAACCAGAATGGTGGTGAAAGTTCTTCAATCAAAAGAGATAAAGAACTTTATTATCATTGTAGTTATACAACGAAATTTATTTGGTAGCTCACAGAGGCCAGCAGCAATAAAACAAGAAGCAGCATAGTAACATAATAACCATAGTAAACCTAGTAAAAGTATAAAATATAAAGTAAAAAGAAGGCAATTAGCACAGTAAATAAAAAGAAATATAATAGTATTTACAATATGATCGCTTGAGTTTGAGAAATATTGTTCTTGTTATCCCTTAATTGTCAGATTTACAGTTTTACAAAAAATCCCCCAAAACATGAACTCAGTTTGGCTTTTGCCAAATAAATAACAATCCAATTTGTAATTTTAATAAAATTTTAATGAAAAACTGAAACTTTTTAATTCCTTTTTTGTTTTTATGAGATCATTGTTGATCATTTTTAGAATCACTGGGGGGTTTTTTTCTTCTAATAGCCGCACTGAATTTAGCTCAATTCAATTCAATTTCAGTTCAGTTTTATTTATATAGCATCAAATCACAACAACAGTCACCTCAAGGCCATTTATATTGTAAGGTAAAGACAATAATACGAGAAAACCACAACAATCAGATGATCCCATATTATTAAGAACTTACCAACAGCAGGAAGGAAAGATTTCCTTTTAACGGGAAGACACCTCTGGCAGGCTCAGAGAGGGGCGGCCATCTGCCGCAACCAGTTTGGAGGGGAGGGGGGGGCAGAAGAAGACATGCTGTGGAAGAGAACCAGGGATTAATAATAACTAATAATTCAATTCAGAAAGGTTTATAAAGACATAGTGAGTGAAAAATGGTGAGTGGGAATCCCCAGCAGCTTAGGCCTTTCACGGCATAACTGAGGGAGGATTCAGGGTCCCCTGATCCAGCCCTAACTATAACCTTTATCAAAACGGAAAGTTTGAAGTCCAATCTTAAAACTAGAATGGGTGTCTGTCTCCTGAATCCAAACTGGGAGCTGGTTTCACAGAAGAGGGGCCTGAAAACTGAAGGCTCTGCCTCCCATTCTACTTTTAAATACTCTAGAACAACAAGTAGGCCTGCAGTGTGAGAGCGAAGTGCTCTAATAGAGTGATGTGGTACTCAGATTATTATTTTGAAATTGCAATGAAAACCGTCTTTGCCACTAAAATGAATGAATCGTCATCACAATATTGATCAAAATAATTGGACCATCAATTTGGCCATAATTTTGCAACCTTAGTTATACCTGATCTTTTATAGGATTGCCCCACACCCATGAAATTGACACTTAGCACTGGTGATGTTCCAGTCCTTATGACTTGAACGTCCTGGTTTATCTTTAATATATCACTTTCATCATGGAGCAGAAGTAAAACATAACCGTGTCTATTCTTTACTTTGGTTAACCATACTTCATGTGCAAAAGTGCCATGAAATTAATTTCATAGTTTGATCATAAAATCAGGACTCGTTCAAAATATTGATCAGCTATCAAAATAAATGACCTCAGATTCATCATGCAGCCAACAGTGATGCGTCAGAATCTGATTTTTAATTAAAGTTCTTTATCAGACTAATATATCAGCAGGCCAGTGCTGCTGACTAGCTCCAGGGATGACAGAATGATATAGCCAGTGGGCATATCTGTTTAATTTCTGCAGCAATATACTTCCAGCTGTTTCTTCAGGATAAATTAGATTAATTTTGGAATTAAAAGGAGAAAAAAATCACTGAAGATGAAAGTCCAGTTTTCATCCACAGCTGATATGAAAACATGAATCTCATTGTTGGATAGGTGTGCTGAAATTTCTTTGTTTTCCTTGTTTTCAAAGTCAGCTGTCGTCTGTGGCGTCTATGACTCAATGGCAGCTGAGTCACACATTCTCTTCTCATCTCATCTTATCGGTTTCTTTAGCTGTAGACAGAAAAGGGGGAGAACAAGACACCGCACGAAGTGGCTAATGGGACAGGTTATGAACTGTATGAGAAGATGCAGCCATCCAGGCAATAATGAGAGACTTTGTTTAGAAGTAAGTTCAGCTTTCAAGATCTCACAAACAACAAACATTTGGCCTTTATTCTGAGGAAAAGAAAAGTTGGGTGTTCATTAAAAGCCGCGCACAAAGAAGTGACATGAAGATGAGAGGTAAAGAGAAAACAAGATGACATTTCATTAAAAAAAACAAAAAACAGTTTCTCTTCATTTCACCATTAACATAGATAGATTCGTCCATCCCTTATCACCTGATGTTGTGCTATATATGGTGCTGGTTTGCTGGTTATGCAATGTGTTTCTAGTCCACGTATGTGGACGTCTCCAAAAATGTTGTGACAGAGTCAACAAAATGCTAGAAAGTAAACTTGAAACTAATTAGGTTCATTCTGGTCTGCAAAAACATTGTCTAGTAAATGTGGAACAATTTAAGATAAATAATTGCAAAGGGCGAGAGGTGGGGTACATCGTGGACAGGTGGCCAGTCTGTCACAGGGCTAGCACAGAGAGACGGGCAACCATTCCCACCGAAGGGGAATTTAGAATAGTTAACCTAAAACCACTAACTGCACGTCTTTGGACTGGGGGAGGAAGCACCCGGAGAGAATCCACGTAAACACATGGAGAACATTCAAACTGCACACTGAAATACCCCAGCTGACCCTGAGCCAGAGGCGTGACCTGTGTGGCCTGGCAGCATGTCGGCAGGTAAGTGATATAGTACAGCGGTACCAACCGTGAGTCGTTTGTTACCGGGCCATGGGAGTTGAGGCTCGGATGTGAAATTTATGGTTCTCGGGATTTTTATCATTAACTTGGGTCTTTTCCCGTGTTGTAGTCATGTGTCTTATTTTGAAAGAAACATTTACACGTTACTATAGCGACCAGAGAGCATTAAGGGGCAGAGAGGAGGATGTTACTCTCAGTGCTGTTGGTGCATTTCAGGAGGACGCTGCTAATAAAGTTACAGAATTACACAGTGAATTCACGTTTATTATTATATTTACAAAATACCACAGTTTTTGTCTTGGCTGTGTCATTTTATTTTGTTGTATTTATCTATGACACCTTAAAGGACACACTAGGACAGTCATGCTGACTTTGCTGTGAGTTTCATTTCCACCTGTCTCTCTTTTCTGTTTTCAAAGCCAGATTTCTCTTTTAACTGAGCCATCATACCGTCTTACCATCCAACAACGTCCAAAGACATGCAATTAGTCTGCTTAAGTTACCTGATGATGTGAATGGTTGACTGTCTCCGTTCAAAAAACTCAATCTCTGATGGTACAGTAAGTGGGTGCATTAGTGGCTATAGAATTAGGATCTTACATCTGGAAGGTCACAATCAATGCTGAAAGGTACCTACAGGGTTAGAGCAAATAAGCTTCTATTCAGACAAAGCTTTTTTCAAGTAAGACAAGTCAATGCTAAACTGCATACTGCAGTTTACAACAACAAGGTTTCATAGTAGAAGAGTCCAGGCAATAAACACTTCTGTTAGTAACATCTAGAGCAGGGGTGGGCAACTCCAGGCCTCGAGGGCCGGTGTCCTGCAGGTTTTAGATGTGTCCAACACAGCTGATTCAAACGGCTAAATGACCTCCTCAACGGCTGTATCCCAATTCAGGGTCTGCAGCCTTAAAGTACGCAGCCTTAACGGTCCTCAATTCAGGGAAATGAAGGACGCATTTGAGGGCCGCATTTCGTGCAGCCTTCGAATTGGGACAGCCTTCGTCGCGTCGCGGTGACGTAATCGGCCTTACAATGCGGCCTTTAAGGCTGCATACCCTGAATTGGGATACAGCCAACATGTCTTATAGTTCTCCAGAGGCCTGGTGATGAATTAATCATTTGATTCAGGTGTGTTGACCCAGGGTGAGATCTAAAACCTGCAGGACACCGGCCCTCGAGGCCTGGAATTGCCCACTCCTGATCTAGAGCATCATGAATCAACAAAATATGACCAAGAAGACCCAGGACTGATGAGCAGCTGGAATCCTACAGCAGACCAGAATGGGACAACTTTCATCTCTGAAAAATCCAGCAGCTGTTCTCTTCATTTCCCAGATGTTTGCAGACTGTTGTTAAAAGGAGAGGTCATGCTACACAGTGGCAAAATAACCCTTTCTCCACATTTTTGAAATCAAATATTTAAACAGCACATATGCTGCTTAAATATTTGATGTACTTTCTTTGTTCCGCTGTGAATAAAATGTGTATTTATGAGATTCTTTTACATTTTTCACAGTGTCCCAACTCTTTCATATTTGGGTTTTTAGGGTGGGTGTGTCCTGTGTGACTGCAGTGGGTCCTGTGGGGTATGGGGAGTTTGGAGATCTGGTCAACAGCATTTTATGCAGCATGGCATTGCAGAATGTGGGCTGAATGAATAGAAAACACACGAATTATTATCAGCATTCTGCGTCTCATATTATAAAATACTCTTTGTCTAGTTAGACTGTGCCTTAAACGATGAGATATTTCAGACTGATTTTAATAGCCTGAACAGACTGAAAGACAGAATCTGCAGATATCCAAGGCTATGAGCTCAAGAATGATTCATGGGGACTGTTATTCAATTTATTAAATGTAGCATAGTCATTCTTTTATATTCTTAAGTAACGACATCAACTTTTTTTTAATGCAGTGATTTACCTTTATGCTGTGTGGTGGATTCATGAGGCTAACTTGTAGTTTTTAAATAACAGATTTCACTCAGCAACATCAAAAGTAGCCTCGTGTGCCTACACATGATCATAGAGCCCTATCACTACAGAGAGAAAAACACAGAGGAAAAACAGAGGCAGGAGGTGAAGTCTGCGTGATGAGGGTGATGTTTTAACACTGCTATATGATGTGGCATCTGTGAGTCTCTTTAATTTTTAATCCTGACTCTCCTGCGGTCACACGGAGTTATTTTAGCTCTTGTTAAAAGGACACAGACCCTTACGTGAACCTGCTGTAAGGTCACAGAGGATGAGTGACGGCGACAGTCTGAGCTCATACTCCGCCAAAGTCAAACATGCACATCAGGAGGTTTGTTTTGTCAATTAGACAAGCGATGCATGACGGAGCCTCTCTCAGCCTCCGCTGACCTGTGCGGTTTCATCTCCTGTGCACCTGTGCCATGTTTGATGGTGCGCAAAGGGCTGGTTGTTCTCTGAGACAATTTTTCCCCAAAGCACACTCCAGCACCAATCCCAAAGCCACTTTGCTTTTGCCGTTTCGTTTGGTGCCATCACCCATCCAGTGAGTTTAATCACATATGTGTACTCGGGCGAACGTTTGCAATTCTTTGTCAAGATGAAAAATATGTTTGCAGTTGCCTCATATTTCCAAAAGCATTTAGACCAGTGCAGCAGTGTTTTTGTCCTTTTTAAGTCATTTATGCATTATATTAAAAACAACAGTTAACACTTTTCAAAACATAGCTTTCGTGGATTTGTTTTTACATTTCTCCAAAGCTGGGGTCAGAGTGATAAGAAAGGGTTTTATTGTGCTGAATGCAAACTTCTGCACTCCGTGACCTTTCAGATTTCCAGCTGATGTACCTTTTGTTGCTGTGGGAGGCATCGACTTCCTTCTAGCCAACTTTTTTTTGGATGCTTCTTGAAATGTTAAGAGGATTAATCTGTGCCTGACACCGTGAGAAAAACAAATTCGATTGAAAAGACAATAAACATTCAGATACCTTGAAGCTGTAATTTCATACAACGTAAACTTTAAGCATTACTTTTAATGTTGAAATACCAACAGTCATTTTTCAGTGCGTTACACCAGAATTTCAATTCACACGGTTCCACCTCTAAATTTTTATATAGGATTTAGAGATACTTTACGTTGTTACTTGGCTGCCAGTGTTCAAGATCCTTTTTATTAAATCAAGTCAACCTTGCTGAGAGTGAATAAGAATTCACTGATGTTTGATGTTGCATCAGATATTCTCTAATGAAGTGCTGCCAGCTCTTCTCAGACATGAAAGATGAGAGAAATTAAGAATTAAGCATTAAGAAGGCTGATAAATTCTCTGCATGCCACAGTAAAATAGTGCTCTGCTGCCAGTGGAGGATTCGCTGCAAGTACTGCAGATAGAGCAGGGGTGATCCTAGGTTCAAACTTTTAAGGGGGCTCAGCTCCCAGTCATAACATCATGCATGCACTGCCTTGTAATTAATATTAATAGAATATGCTGTTTGCAAATGTAATCAACCGTTTTCACATTTGCAATTCACCTCAATTCAGTTGGATGCACATCACATTGCTACCTTCAAAAGCAACCTAATTAGTAGGATGACCTATCGTAGTGTCTAAGAACAATTCAGAGTGAATAATCAGACATTTGAATCTAATCCACCAGCTCTAGTGTGGAGCCTTTAGCTGTCAAACCTGAGGAAAGTTTTAAAGAACCATTTGTGGCAAAGCAGATAAGATGAGAACACGTACAGCATCTCCCTCAAACACTTAAAACACACTCTCTAGTGCCACATTTAAAGCATTTATCCTAAGCAGGTTCATTATGCACTGGGCTATGAAATAATCTTTTGGAAATCTTTTTATTAATGGGGGAAAAAACATGGTTCCAAATTGTGGAGATTGAGCTATTCTTTCATTTCATCTCAAATGTTTCCTTTATCCACAGCAACAAAAGCAGCTTCAGCTCTTGCATTAGCTAGATACAAACCTCCAGCTTTATAGCTTTCATTCTCCATCTCTTATTAATTCATATTTACTTACACCGAGCTTTTACAACTACTGCTGTTACTAATGCTTAAAAGAAAGTGTTTTTAATGTGACAGGCTGGTCACAGGGCAGCAAAGGACATAAATCCTGATGTAAACAAGCAGAACAAATGACGCTTACGACAAGAAACGTGCATTATTTTCATCACCAACAAGAGGCAAGAACTCTACAGCAACCCAAAGGTGAATGGTGTTTATATAACCTTTTTGCCACTGGATGAGAAAGTCTTTTGTGCTTCTTTTGCTCTTATCGAGTCTTTGGTGATCATTTTTCCTTAGATCACGTCGATGCTGACCTTTGTTTCGACACTTTTTGCTTCCGTTTTTCAGATATATTTATTCTGGTGCTTGTAGTTTGTACTTGTGCATTTTTTTAAGTTCACTTATACCTCTGGGCTTATAACAAGGTTTTGCTATTGGCAGATCAATTTCTTGATGAATTGTTTAAACGCACACCAAAGTGGAGAACAATACATTCCTCCACCGACTTTGTATTCTGTAAAATATTTTGCTTTTCAGCTCCGTCCACCAGCAACAAACTGAGGGCCAGAAGCACATTACACTTACAGGAGCTAAGGAGAGGAGGAGCTCAGTCATGACTGAGCTCCTCCTCTCCTTAGCTCCTGTAAGTGCGCTGATGTTAATACCAGAGGAGCTTTTGTCAGCAGAGTGTTGGCGACATTTTCAGTGTGTGTCTGTGTTGCTGATGTTCCTAAATGCTACCATTTTGCAATAATACTACCAAATTTCACAAACTGAACTTTACAAGAAGGCACTTGTGGCAGTGGGACTGAAAACACCTGAATTTAAAGATTAAGAGGTTCGGACCAAAACTCCCCCCCCCATGCAATGCACTTTTTTAAAAAAGGCTCATTATGGGACACAAAAACTATGTGAGACACTGGCAGCTATAGGACACATATAGGGTTGCCAACCGTCCCTTAAAAAACGGAATCGTCCCGTATTTAGAAACAAAAGTACACGTCCCGTATTGAGCTAATAAGGGACGCACTTTGTCCCGTAATACAGTGAGAATCAAAAGTAGTCTATAAATGTTTATGGAATTAACGCTTTGTTTGAAAACATAATTCCCAGCCCCTCTCCTGCTTTGTGACCAATGAGCTGACAGCACACTTATGACAATTCAAGTATGACAATTCAGATTACCGCTCATCTCATTGGTCGAGGAAAGGTCGCTTACGGAGAAAATACCGGAAGACAACAGATGACCACAACAAGAAGCATGGCCAACAGGGAAACAAACGCCGACACTGCGGTGCAAGTCTCGGACGACAGTACACCTAAAGCTGGGCAGACACTGTGCGATTTTTTCAGTCACGTTATTCAGCTCCTGCTCAAACTGCACGATTGACTCACAGGGGTTAGAAGTTCGTAGGTCACGATGCAGGGTCTCACACTCTACGGCCCGATGCTCTGATGCGACCTGAGTGCTCGCACTGTGCGTCCATAAAATGAAGGTTATAACAGAAAATCTGTCGCTCTCTCTTTCTCGCTCTCTCTGTCTTTCACTCACACAGACACACCACCACCATCAACTTTGCTAAATTGCTAATGAAAAACATTGATCAGGCAGCTGTGATTGAGCAGCAGTGTAGATCCAACTATTTTCACGGTTGTTGTGGTCGTGATAATTTTGTGATGCCACATCGAAAAGGCTCAGATGAGCTTTCCAAAGTTCTACAAGTTGTGCCTCCATCGCTTGTGTCCAGATCACACTCTGCACAGCCGTCTCGTTACCCCACGTATACTACACAATGCACGATGAAGGCCAAAATCGGGCCGATCACCAAATCGGTCGCACGACTCAAAAATCGGCTCAAAATGGGCCAAAAATCGCACAGTGTAAGCCCAGCGTTAGAGCAGCAATGTTTGTTCCCCTCAGAGAAAGAAAAAAAGGGCTGCAAAAGTACAGGGAGGAATGGGAAAAGGAAAACACCTGGCTGGAAATTTGCATGATAACACTTATAAAGCGCACTGCACTGTGTGTCGGCGCACTTTTTCCATAGGCATGCTTCTAATGGTGGGCACATGAAGAACATGAGGGGCGTGACAGCTCGGGGAACCCTTAACCAATTTCTTGTCCACCAGGCCACGGCAGAAGCAGATATGGTATGTAAACGCTGGTTTGTTTTTTTAAACCCTCTGGTTAAGGTTAATATGGGCATGTGCAGTGAATATCAGTGCTATGTGGCCAGAAGTGTGATAATGTAATTTATTTTGTGTAATAAACAACTGCATGGATAGATGATTACAACAAATAGATGACTAATACATAAAAGTAATACATATTTTAATAATGATGATGAGTTATGATGCGTAATCATGGGAACAAGCGGGTTTACAAACAGGAGCAGCTGATTAGCTTTAGAAAAGCTGAAATAATACCTCAACTGAAGCCAATTGTACTAAATGCACTATATGTGCACTGTTACAAGAATGTTTTTCTTTATGTTGCTTTCTATTAATTTATATAATTTTAAGTTAAGCAGGACAGAGTTCTTTTAAAGAAAGATTTACTTATATTCTCAAAAGTTAAGCATGACAGGCTTCTGTTTAAGAAAGAGACCTGTTTTATTGTGTTAATGTTGTGATTTTGAGCTAAAAATAAATGGCTAAATGATCATTTGTTTCCCATATGGTCATATCACAAAGAATATGCATCTGCTTAAATCAAATTCAAGTCAAATGGTTAAAAAATAATTTCACACACAAAAAAAAAAGAGCTACCACACTGGGAAGGGTGAAGACAACTGGGTTGCCCGGCCCTGGCCACGAGGTGTCCCTTATTTATTTTTCAGGGAGTTGGCAACCCTAGACACATACACTTAATATACCTTTATTGTCCTGTCATTCTGTCATTTTCTTACCGAAATAAAATGTTCAAATGTTAACTTAGGCTATTCAAGCCAAAGCAATCAGTATGTTGCTTGTGTTATATTGAAATGACAATTGTTTAGCAAGCTATGAGTGCGTAAGCTAGCTTTGGCAGCTTGCTAACACTCAGCTTGTATTAGCTTTCTAACAGCTAACTAGAAAAAGGGTGCTAAAATAAAATTCTTAACATTATGATAATTGTGCTATCCCTCATCATTCAGAAGCCCAGTAACTTTAAAGATTCCTAGTCCCATGAAAAGAATACAATTTAAAAACTGACTCTGGCCTTGCAGTTGTCTGCCCCTAGCTAGATGTGGCCATTTCTCTTTTCCTAAAGACATCTGCTGTATACTTAGAGAAAGAAAAGCAGTATAATGGAGTCAAATTAAGGCTTATTACAGGTCTCATGAACAAGTACTGTGGCTAATCCTCAGCCTTCAAGGTTAAGGTGAAACAGTTATTAAGGTCTGGTGTAAGGAGTGGCATCAAGGCTGCAATTATTGCTTTCCTGAGAAACAGAAACCAAGGACTCAGTCAGAGAACATGAATAAAGTGATGGAAAAAGAATGTAAACAAATGAATACCATTAAAAAAACTAATATGTAAGTGAGAGACAAAATATGTGTCTTTCAAATCAGTCTGTAGAGCTGTTTACACTGTATGCACAGATAGATAATCATAAAAGTTTGAGCAAGTTAAAACAAAAAGACTAAACTGAACCTGTCATGCATCCTGAAGAAAAGAGGGGTGGGCTGACTTTTATAAGGCAAAGACAAGATGACTTGATTCTGCCAGGTTCTGAGAAAAGACCACATGGTGTTGTCGCAGTAGGTGCAGTAATATATGTGGTAGCAGGCTTTGTGTTTGAACCCTACAGGTTCAAAAATGACTCACACCAGGCTGTCAGACATACCTCCCTCTGTGTGTCTACCAACCTCTGTCTGAAGCTGAACTTCTTTTCCCATCTACTCTGCCCCTATGTACTCCGCTCTACCTATGGATAAGCTCCTAATAAGGTGTCATAGAAGAAGAATCAGGTTGCCTACTGCAAGCTCTTCTTTTAAAATAAGGAATGATTTGAAAACCGTATATATTGTGATTCTCTGAAGGCTGCTTCTTGGATGAACTACATCAGCTTCGATTATTTAAATCAATAGAATGATGAATGAAAGGACAGAAAATCTCATAAGGTGTGTCTGCACAGTAACCAGAATCGCAGATGTAGAGTTGGAGACTTGCCTAAAGTTTGGAATTTATATCCATGTGTGGTTCTGGGTTAAGAGAAGCTTATTCCAAAAATGGATGCCGCTGTGGTTTCTCATGTGATTTAGTGCCTTCCAGTGTTGTTCTCTCTAGTCCACTGTAGCGACATGCTGGTATATTCACCAGAAAAGAAGAAAAGCTATATTGTGAAAACAACGAGTTGTGACATGTGCTGGTGTTTAATGTTTCAAAACCTGATGATGTTACTTCTGAGTATTTTGGAAGTCCACTGATGAAAGTCATGACCCCTACAATACCCTTCCCACAATTACAATCAGCTGAAGGCCAGGTCAATCACTCATAATATCTGCTTCCCCTCTGTGACTCTGTAATTCACTGTGTGGAAGACGAACATAGATGATATTCATAGCCAGGCTTTTGGAAGCAGCTTTGTGCTGAACCTGTGGATATAAGCAGCTAGTCATCATTTAATCATCAAATTCTTTCTTTACAGTGCTGAGTCATACAGTTCAAGTGTTTTTCAGCTTGCCAATATGTAAACTATTGCAATTATGAGTCACACAATTTTCTTTTCTTTTTTTTTTTTTTTTAGCAAATTTACGTTTATTTAACTTGAATTATAACTTTTCAAAATTCAAGTCTATAGAATTTGGAAAACATCCGGGACTCCCAATAAAAAGGTCAGAGTCGACTCTGACTGGAGCTGATGGTTTGATCCCCAACTTCTTCTGTCCATGTGTTTTACTGGCTTTAAGCAAGACTCTGAACCCCAAGTTCATGCATTACCAAAATACTTTACATGGATCTCAAACATTCCAGCATCATCCATGAGCACTTCCCTTGGCCTACATGGACCAGACATCAGCAACAAAACATGTGACACTGATTAAATCAGACAAAGAATGAAAAGGATGAGCTGGAATGGCGGTGGATCTGCAAAGCAGTTTGCAGATGCATGGCAAGCTGCAGCTAAACGTCCTGTAGATTTCCTAATTAGATGTGCAGAACGGTTTCACTTGAGCCATCAGCTAGACCGGTCTGCTGGAATTGTGGTTGAGCCAGACATTCTGGCCTCTTGCTGTGCGCCGCTCGATTTTCTGCTGTAGGAAGGCTAAGCAAAGGTAAACAAGTACCAGTGGTGAGGGTGTTTGAATGTGTGGCTGGGTGAATGAGATATACTTTATTAACTGCTCTCTCTCGCTCTCTGTTTTAGTGCATTGCCTTTACAGTTCCCATGCATTTGACACTTCCAAGCAGGCCTCATCATATCCCCATGTGATGTTATAAATCTTCCATGTTGATACTGTGTCTTTTTTTAACTGTCATGATGGAGGTCCCAGCATAGATACAGGTTAGCAAATGTATCTTTATTATCCATTTATTACCCTATTTTTGTATCTTTCATTGTCCATACGATTGCTTCATCTTTTAAAAACAACCACACATCCCAAATTATTCCATATCAATCCAGGACTATATGGAGCTTTAGGAGCATTTAACCTTTGAATAATTTCATTACTCTAGCCTATAAGAGGAGCTTTATCTATCACATAATCTAAATTACACTTCAGGGGTATTTTTCAGCCTCAGGTAGACGTAATTTTGGGGGAAGCTGTAAAATAGCGTAATTGGGTGCTAGAGAAGTGTAAAAGCTTCAGCAGCAGTGATACAGCTACCACTAGCAACCTCCTGTCATGTAAAAGCAGAATGTCAAAACAGACATGGAGGGATAGGGCTGCCCAGGGTGCGTTCAGGATTATGAAATGACTTCAAGCTTTAAAATGAGAAGGAGGCTTAAAATGGCAATACTTCTGTTGGAGGTAAATCTGATCGATCAGACATCCTACCAGTCATCACTGCAACACTCATTCTATTTGCATCAGTTGTGATGCCACACAAATAAATATTTAATTCAATCTCATCCCAGCCTGGTGAAAATGAAACCAGCTACACCGCAGGCAACGTTATCAATAAACCTATTTATCCGAGGGAAGTTAAAGCAGTGCAGATTACAGTTTTAGATATGCAAACATTTCTTGAGGGCAGAGCTGCTGTAGAGCCCGAAATGTTTTTTGGCTTACTTAAACTTTAATGTAAAAAGCGAGAGAAGTGCAAATTTTATGGTTTAGCATGTAAGCCTGACACAGAGCGATAAGGAAAATACAAGGACGGGGAAAATCTGTGAAGCTGAGCCATCTTGCTACAAACGCGAGCTCGATGGCCAGATATACTTTTGATGAAGTCCATACTCATAAATAGAAAACAATATTTTTTTGCCAACTTGTGCTTGGAAAACATGTGTTCTGGCTGCGCTCACTGAGGTTAAATAAATAAAACTGCGACTTCTCAGCAAGCAGTGATTCGAAACTAAAACAGTGTTTGTTTAACTGGAGTCAGTAAAATATATGAGCCAAGAAGTTCTGTTGGAGTTTTGAACTCTGTGCAATTATTGAGAATTTCTGAGAAATTGAAAGTTGAGTCTCTTCTAGTTTAATGTGATCCTGCAAACCATTGTGCTGATTAACTGACCTCTGAAATTGATGACAGACTTTATTATTTTATTAGTACAAAATGGAGATGTTCAGTAGTCATATAAAATGAACCTTTGCTGCTCTTTAGTTGTTTTTTTTAATAGTTTTCTTTATGGTTTTGTTCATTGGTATAGTTTATAGTAGTAAAAATTGTACTATGAACCCATTACCTACTTTCACCCTACTATCACCCTATTAGAGCACTTCGCTCTCGCTCTGCAGGCCTACTTGTTGTTCCTAGAGTATTTAAAAGTAGAATGGGAGGGAGAGCCTTCAGTTTTCAGGCCCCTCTTCTGTGGAACCAGCTTCCAGTTTGGATTCAGGAGACAGACACTATCTCTACATTCAAGATTAGGCTTAAAACTTTCCTTTTTGCTAAAGCATATAGTTAGGGCTGGACCAGGTGACCCTGAATCCTCCCTTAGTTATGCTGCAATAGACATAGGCTGCCGGGGGATTCCCATGATGCATTGAGTTTTTCCTTTCCAGTCACCTTTCTCACTCACTGTGTATTAATAGACCTCTCTGCATTGAATCATATCTGTTATTAACCTCTGTCTCTCTTCCACAACATGTCTTTTATCCTGTCTTCCTTCTCTCACCCCAACCGGTCGCAGCAGATGGCCCCGCCCCTCCCTGAGCCTGGTTCTGCCG
Source organism: Maylandia zebra (assembly GCF_041146795.1). Lineage (NCBI taxonomy): Eukaryota > Metazoa > Chordata > Actinopteri > Cichliformes > Cichlidae > Maylandia > Maylandia zebra. The sequence continues at coordinate 27,468,000 of NC_135169.1, forward strand.
GAGGTTTCTTCCTGTTAAAAGGGAGTTTTTCCTTCCCACTGTCGCCAAAGTGCTTGCTCATAGGGGGTCATATGATTGTTGGGTTTTTCTCTGTATCTATGAAGCGCCTTGAGGCGACTTATGTTGTGATTTGGCGCTATATAAATAAAATTGAATTGAATTGCAATTCAATTAAATATAATTGAATTGCAATTCAATTATATTTAATTGAATTGCAATTAAATATAATGGTGGCACGGTGGTTAGCACTGTTGCCGCACAGCAAGAAGGTCCTGAGTTCAATTCCACCATCAGGCCGGGGTCTTTCTGTGTGGAGTTTGCATGTTCTCCCCGTGTTTGCGTGGGTTCCCTCCGGGTACTCTGGCTTCCTCCCACCGTCCAAAGACATGCAACTTGTGGGGATAGGTTAATTGGATAATCCAAATTGCCACTAGGTGTGAATGTGCGAGTGAATGTGAGTGCGAATGGTTGTCTGTCCCTGTGTGTTAGCCCTGCGACAGACTGGCGACCTGTCCAGGGTGTACCCTGCCTCTCGCCCTATGACAGCTGGGATAGGCTCCAGCGCCCCCCGCGACCCTGGATGAATTGAATTGAATTGAATTTTTAAGATACATCTGTTCACCTGTTTGATAATGCAAATATCTAATCAGCCAGTGATATGAAAGCAAATCACTGTATTAATTCTGGTCAAGAAGGCCCGATGAAGTTCACACTGGGCATCAGAGTGATGAAGAAATGTGATTTAAGTGGCTTAAGTGAATGTGGCATGAATGATGGTGCCAGGTGAGCTGCTCTGAGTTTTTCCCAAACTGCTGATCTGGTGGGATTTTCCAAAACAACCATCGTTTACAGGAATGGTTAAAAAAAAAAAAGAAAATAACTCAAATTACCACTTAGCACCAAAGTATGGTGAAGAGCACCTCTGAATGCATGACATGTCAAACCTTGACGCAAAAAACAGCAGCTCTGCACCAGACTAAGTGTCACTTCTGTCAGAAACTCGGGCTACAGTTCACAGGACCTCACCAAAATATGGTGTGATGACTCTTCATTTCTGATGCAACATTTAGATGGCAGGGTCCAAATTTGGCATAGACAACATGAAAGCATGGAACCATTCTGCCTTGTCAACAGTTCAGGATGGTGGGGGTGTAATGGTGAAGCCACATTGAACCCCTTAGAACGAACTGAGCCTCATTTAAACAACACCACCTATTTGAGTAATGTTACTGATCATGTCCATCTCTTTATAAACGCAGTGTACCATCTTCTACTGGCTGATCCCAGCAGAGTAACACACACTGTCACAAAGCTCAAATCATCTCAAACTGGCCTCCACCGTCACCCTGTCCAATAGAGCACCTTTGTGATGAGTTGGAACAGGTGATTCTCATCATGGGCGAGAAGCTGACATATCTGCAGTAACTGTGTGATGCTGTCATGTAAATATGGACCAAAATCTCTGTTTCCAGCACCTTGTTGAATCTGTGCCATTAAGAATTAAAGCAACTGTGAAAGCAAAACGGGTCCAGCCTGATATTATTAGGGTGAAAGTGTCCAGTGAATGCATATGGCCTGATTCTCTTACTCGTGTCATATAGGTTGTGTCTAAAACTATTTATCCATGCACTTTCAACTCTCTGTGTAAAGAGGTCTATGTACACAACTGTATATTGACTTCATTTTATGCTGTTGCTAAGTGCCTGCCGGTCATAGGTGGTAGTTTGATTGTATCTATTATTGTAGAATGTTTACTTTACAATATAAAGCACATTGAGGCGACTGAAGTTGTGATTTGATACTGTATAAAAAAAACTGAAATAAATGAATTTTTAAAAATAATGTAAATTCTCAGGTAATTTTTCTCTATGATGGTTATTATGTCATCGATGTCACACAGTGAAACATCACAGACCAGCCTTATCTAAATAACAAAAATACCAACATGCATTTTGGCATATAATATAAATGCATGTTGTACTGAGTGAACATCTCTACCAAATGAATAAACATAAATATAAATACTTTGTGGAAGTTTATGTTGTGGTTGACTGCCGCTATCCCACACATCCATTTGTCTTCTTTTTCCTCTGGTGCAGGTCATGATGGTGCTGACCACTACATTAGTTGTCATGGAGGTTTTGTGGACTTTGTGTGATCTGTATAGCATATAGAAATAAACAAAATGAGCTGAAGATGTGAAAAGAGGCAGGCAGCCCTTATCCTCTGACAAGAAACAAGTGTAGCATGATGCATAACACAGCATGGAAGAGGAATAAAGATCAAGCTGTCCTGCTGCTTCACTTCTTTACTGTAAGACATAGAAATATCTGCTCTGCATTATCTGACAAAGTATGCATGCAATTTTTGCTGAATTTATTACAGTGCTTTGTCATTCTGACATTAAATTAAAGTTTCTATGTTTAATAAATATTTTAGTTCATTGGTAAAGGTTAATTAATTTTAAAGCTATAGAGACGGGAGGTTAATTCCTGTTTGGATTTACAATGCTACAGCTTATTGTGTGTTTTCGGGGCCTAAATTTGTTTACACATTGAAAAAATGAGAAAAATCCTTAAGGAGAAATTTCCTGTGACATGTGAATCAATGGTTTGTATGTAGCAGACTGAACTACATTTAGTTTCAGCTCTGTCTGTAACACAGATTGAGCTGTAAAAGTAACAATAATGGTAAGATTTGACAAACAGTTATGTAAACAGGAAATTAATCTCAGTGTAATCTCCACTAAAGAAATGGGTAGCTGTAGTATAAGCCTGTGTGTATACGTGCACCTATGTTAGTATGCATCTGAAAATCTCTTATCTTTTTGAATAGTATTCACTTTTCCATAATCTGTTTGTGAATCTGCACAACCACACAGGAGTTTTTAGTTATTTTGGCTGATTAGACCTACAGTCATGTTGTACAGAGATTAATTGAGGTGGAGGAGTACAAGATTACAAGCAGTCAGGGCAGGCAAACACCACAATAGTAGCAGGCAAAGAAAATCTGGGCATTGAAAGAAGGAAAATGCTGCAAGGCAGGTCTGATAACTGGTCAACTGAGAGAAGAGCCAAAGATCTTAGGCAGACAGCCCAAGGGCTGGTGAGCACATGCACAGATCCAGTGGATGGTTTTGTGGTTTGTGAGCAGGAGAAACAGAGACTTCAGGTAGATGGCCTAAAGGCAGGGCAGCTGTTGAATGTGGAATACGTCTACTGGCCAGCGGTATGTAGTGAGGCTGGATCCTCTTTGGGGAAAGCTGGGTGAGCTGAATTGTTCAGTTAAGTGCAGGTTGTGGGGTGATCAAAATCCTGGAGACCAGAGCTTCAAGAAACCTGCCATGAACCAGAAGACAGAAGATCGCTGGCAGTCTGAGGATTGACCTACACAACCGACTCTAAGGTGGACGAGAGACCAATCAGGTTATCAGACAATTCAAGGACAGTTTTTCTACCTAAACTGCTCCTCTGTTGGCCAACTAAGTGTCAGGCAAAGCAATGCTAGAAGTTTAACTTGCTGCTAGCAATCATATTGACTAATGGCTATAGTGGTGCTAGCTAACTGGCAGAACTAACCAGGTGGGAGGACTAGGCAAGTAGTAAAGGTGGTGGCTGAGGCAGAGGATCATGTATAAGGATGACATGCAAAAATTTTCAACAATCTCCTGTTTCCAAATGGATCTTTCCAAATGTTGAACTTCAGAGTTCTCAGAAAAAGTGTCTAAACGTATCAAGTCCCTCCAGGAAATATTGAGAATATCAGAATATCGAGAAAGTTGCCAGATTAATTCATGTCAGTCTGTGCTATCAGGAGTTCCTCCTCCATGACTTTCTCAAGCTGACAATACCCCCAGATGAAATCAGCAGCCCTCCACCGCGTCTGTGTACAGCTGTCCCGGAAACGGCTTTGTCCTCCAATCTAATGGTTTACCAGAGCTGAACTGAAAAAGCAAAACAAAACCCAAATGTATAAGCCAGGTGTAAGTAATAAAATGAGTAATTGACTAGATTTAGCTGCTTCATGTTTGGGTGTTAGCAGCATCACTCCATGTCCTCCTACCTCAAGTACACAACTACACTGGATGAAAGATGTTTTCAAGCATTTCAAGGCTGTCAGATGTGATGCTTAGAACAATCATGCATTTACCTGACAAGTCCTGTCTTAAAGCAGCCACACCCAACATGGGGCTTGAACCCACGACCCTGAGATTAAGAGTCTCATGCTCTACTGACTGAGCGAGCTGGGCTTGAGCTGCTGCATTAGGAAATATCATAAGATATGTTAAGCTGAAGCATGAGAAGGGCTCTTCTCTCTGAAAGGACCATGACAGCAGAACTGGATCTGAACAGAGGAGATCAAACTGGTGATGATGTTTGGTCAGAATGCACCACCCAGCATATCATATCATCTGCACTGGTCCGTCATGGTAAAGAGAGAGATCCAACTGTAAAAGCAAAGCTCTTAAATCACCAGTCGATCTATGTACCCACCCTCACCTCTGGTCATGAGCTGTGGGTAGTGACCGAAAGAATTAGATCGCAGACACAAGTGTTGGAAATTAACTTTCTCCGAACAGTGGCTGGCCTCTCCCTTAGAGATAGGGTGAGACGTTCAGCCATCCGGGAGGGGCTCAGAGTAGAGCAGCTGCTGCTCCACATCGAAAGGAGCCAGCTGAGGTGGTTTGGGCATCTGATGAGGATGCCTCCTGGGCGCCTCCTGGGTGAGGTATTCTGGGCATGTCCCACCGGGAGGAGGCCCTGGGGCAGATCCAGGACACGCTGAAGGGATTATATCTCTCGGCTGGTCTGGGAGCACCTTGGTCTTCCCCCAGATAAGCTGGAGGAGGTGGTTGGGGAGAGGGCTGGGCTTCTCTGCTTGGGCTGCTGCCCTCGTGACCCGGCCCCAGATAAGTGAAAGAAGATGGATGGATGCATGGATGATTGGTGTATAATCACTTTATACCAAGCATGTTTTCCTTACTGGTTAAATAACTGAATAAATAAACATTTTATTTTTATTTATATTGTAACGTTCACAAGAACCAGACGGTTGGGTCTCAGTTTGTCCGTTTATTTTGCACATAAGCAAGCGGGTTGCTAACTCTGGGGAGAGCGCCCTCGTACAGCTCCTCTCTCCAGCCTGGCACACACACACAAAAACAACCAGGTCCCCCCTCCCCTTCCTGTACCACAACCAAACATGAATCTTAAAGGAACCACAACAGTGTGCAGAGATCACCAACATGTCACTGTACAATAACACTTAACCATCGTTACACTGCCCCCCCAGCAATAAGTTCCTCGTCCCCGAGGGAACGACACAGTCTCTGAGGCGGGGTGGTAGCCTACGTTCCCTCCTTGACCTCCTGAGCCCCTGAGGTGGGCGCGGAGCGTCGGGGCTTTGGGGTGAAGAGTCCGAGGGAGGGGAACGCAGCCCCGGTCGGGGGCCCCTCTGAGCAGGGTCATGGACGCTCTGTACACGTCCCTCTGGAAAGGAGGGGAGGGACTGCCCTCTGTAGGGGGCCATCCGGTCTCTGTGCAGCGCTACTATCCTCCCCCTAGGAGGCAACTGCACCCTGTAAACAACCTCCCCCACTCGCTCTAGGACGCTGCAAGGCCCCACCCAGCTGCTATCCAGTTTAGGACACCGTCCCTTCTTTCTCTTTGGGCTGTAGACCCACACCAGCTCCCCAGCACGAAAGTGCCTCCCCTTAGTGGTGATGTCATAATTCCTCTTTTGGCGCAGGCCTGCCTTCGCCAGCTGCTCCCGGGCGTAGGAATGTGCAGAATCCAGCCGGTCCTGCAGCTTCCTTGCGTAGTCCCGGCCTGGTGGTGCCTCTGGCGCGTCCGGGGGCTTCCCAAAAGCCAACTCTGCAGGAGTTCTCAGCTCTCTCCCTAACATGAGCAGGGCAGGCGTACATTGGGTGGAGTCCTGTACTGCCGACCTGTAGGCCATGAGGGTAAGGGGAAGATGGTAATCCCAGTCCCGTTGGTGTTCTGAGGTAAGGATGGCTAGCTGCTGGGCCAGCGTCCTGTTAAACCTTTCCACCAGCCCATCGCTTTGGGGGTGAAGTGGGGTGGTGCGGGTCTTCTTAATCCCAAGGCGTCCACACATGGCAGCAAATACCTTGGACTCAAAGTTACGCCCCTGGTCACTGTGGAGGGTCTCTGCTGTTCCAAAGCGGCTGAACATCCCCTCCACTAATACATCAGCGACAGTCTCAGCCTCCTGATCTGGGATGGCGTATGCTTCCGGCCACTTGGTAAAATAGTCCATTGCCACAAGAACATAGCGGTTTCCTCTGTCTGTGCGAGGAAATGGGCCCATGACGTCCACAGCTACTCGCTCCATTGGGGCTCCTGCTGGTTGCTGCTGAAGCTGAGCCCGGGACTGGTCCTGTGGCCCTTTGTGTGAGGAACATGCATCACAGCTGCGGCAAAAGTCCTCCACGTCCCTCCGCTGTTGACCCCAGTAATAGCCCTGGCGGAGGCGGCGGAGAGTCTTGGAGACCCCAAAGTGGCCGGAGCCAGTGCTCCCATGGCAGGCTTCCAGCACAGCTGACCTCAGCGACCTTGGCACCACAACCTGCCACCTCTCCTCCCCCGTGGCAGGATCCTTCCAGGCACGCTCCAACACCCCCTCCTTCAGCCTGAGAGCTGCAAACTTGGCCCATAGCCCCCTGGTACAGATGGAAAACCCAGTGACCTCATCCCAAAGGGGTTGCTCCCCCTTCTCCAGCCACTGCAGGACCGGCAGCAGGTCTGTGTCTTGTTCCTGCCGTGCCCTCCACTCCGCTGCATCCACCACCAGAAGAACCCTGCAGGCGAGCTGTGCTGCTCCGTCTATTGTCGTGAGTTCCCGCTCTATTTCCTCTCGCTTCTCACAGTAACGGCAGCCAGCTGCAGCACATGGGCGGCGAGAGAGGGCGTCTGCGTTAGAATGGTGCGTCCCTGCTCTGTGCTCCACGGTGAAATTGAAGGCTTGGAGCTCCTCCAGCCAGCGAGCCACCTGTCCCTCTGGCTCCCTGAAAGACATCAGCCACTGAAGGGCAGCATGATCAGTTCTGACAACAAATGCTGTGCCGCACAGGTAGTATTTAAAGTGTCTCACCCCCGCCACCACAGCCAACAGCTCTCGTCGTGTGACACAGTAGCGCCGCTCGCTCCTGTTCAGGACCCGGCTGAAGTACGCCACCACCTTCTCCCCTTCCGGTCCAACCTGCGACAACACCGCTCCCAGCCCCACATTACTTGCGTCAGTGTCCAGGACAAAAGGCAGGGCGGGGTCAGGGGGGGCAAGGACTGGGGACTCTGTCAGCGATCTGCGGAGGGTGTCAAACGCCTGCTGACAGTCCTGGGTCCAGATGAAGTCACGGTCCTTCTGCAGCAGGTGGAAGAGTGGTGCGGCTATGGAGGAAAAGCCCTTCACAAACCTCCTGTAATAAGACGCCAGTCCTAGGAAGCTTTTGAGCTGTTTCTGGTCTGCTGGTGTGGGCCACTCGGTAATGGTGTGAATTTTTTCCTCCAAAGTGCTGATGCCCTCACGACCCAGCTTGTGGCCCAGAAACTCCACCTCCCTCCTCATGAAGTGGCACTTGTCGGGATGCAGCTTCAGGCCTGCAGCCGCCACCCTCTCCAACACTTGTCTCAGGGCATCCAGGGCAGCATCAAAGGAGCTCCCGTGCACTAGAAGATCATCCAGGTAAACCAGACACCGTTGCCGTGGGACGCCAGCCAGCACACTGTCCATGAGCCTCTCGAAGGTCGCAGGAGCGTTGCAAAGGCCAAAACTCAGGACTTTGAACTGCCATAGTCCCCTGTTAGTGCAGAAGGCTGTCTTCGGTCTGGATTCCGGGGACAGTGGCACCTGCCAGTAGCCACTCCGCAGGTCCAGGGTGGAAAACCAGGAGGACCCGGCTACTAAGTCGAGGGACTCATCAATCCTGGGAAGGGGGTAAGAGTCTTTCTTCGTCACTTTGTTGAGTGGTCTGTAGTCCACACAGAAACGCATCCTAGGACTTTTTTTCTTAGGCACCATCACCACCGCGGAGGCCCACGGGCTATCAGATGGTTCTATGATGCCCGCCTTCATCATTTCACACAGCTCCCTGTCTGCAGCCTCCTGATGAGCCAGGGGCAGGCGGCGGGGGCGCACTTTAATAGGCTGGGCATCCCCGGTCTCAATGACGTGCTCTACCAAGTGTGTCAAGCCAACATCACTTTCTTTCAGGGCAAAAATGTCACTAAACTCTTTTAGTACCTGCCATAGACTCTCTTGCTGCTGTGGAGTCAGCCCCTCACAGTTCTTTGACCAGATACTCCTCACTGCTGAGAGCCTCTCCTCCTCCTCCTCCTCCGCTCGCTGTTCTGCTGGCGGGTCTGCAGGGGTCTCTGCGGCGGAGGTGGACGCAGCGGCAGATGCTGTGCAGACCGGGGGAGGAATAAGCGGCACCTTCTTCCCATCAGGGAGTACGAGGAGGCCTTTGCCTAAGTCCAGTACACCACCAATGGCTCGTAAAAAATCCAGCCCAAGGATGCAGGCGTCCTGCACGTCAGCCACCCAGGCAGCATAAGACACACCGAGGTCCCCCACCTTGAACTGGAACACTCCCTTCCCTCTCATTGGGGCCAGATCACCGGTCACAGTCTTAAGTTGCACGTTAGTCGGTTGTACAGCAGCTCCGGTTGGGACAATATCGGGTCGGACCAGCGTTGCATTGGATCCCGTGTCCAGCAGGGCCGTACAGGACACCCCCGCAATCGTCACTGGAACATGGCAAAAGCCGCCAACCTGGGTCCAGCCCACAGTGATGGCCGCACCGGGTGGAGGTGGCGGTGGTGTGGGGATGTCGTTCTCCCAGGCCCGTGTACCCCCGCCTACACGGGCCCGTGGGCGTTTCCCTGAACCGCTGCAAGCTTGGGGCACTGCCTGATGAGGTGTCCGACTTGTCCACATCCCCAGCAGCTCTGAGGTCGGCGGTGTGGGCCAGCCCGAGGGGAAGGCGACTGCAGCGAAGCTGTCTGCACCAAACTGCACAGGCCCGCTGGCGTCTCCATCTGTTCCACAGGTGCTGACACAGCCCTCACCACGTGTGCGTCGTCAGCGCCCCCAGAGGATCCTGCAAGCATCTCCCTCTCCAACGCTAGCTCCAGGGCTGCACTGAGTGTGGCCGGCCGAGCAAGCTGAGTTTGCATGCGGAGCTCTTTAGGGCTCAGGGCCTGCAGGAACTGGTCCCGAGCTAACTCCGCCTGCACTGATGGTGGCATGCTGTCATACGCCCTCCGGCAAAGGCACTCGACTTCATGGGCCAAAATGCGGAGGGGCTCACCTGGCAATCTGCGTCTGTTGTGGAACTCCGACCTCAGCAGCACTGGTTGGTTATACTGCCCGAAGCGCCTCTGAAGTGCTCCGACCAGAGCATTATAATCTCCCCTCTGCTCCTCGGTCAGCAGCAGCAGGCATGCAGCTGCATCCTCACACAGGCACAAAGCCAATTGGAGAGCTTTATGTTCCTCAGACCAGCCAGCTGCAACAGCTAACAGCTCGAACTGTGCGATAAACACTTCCCATGGCGTCTTGCCGCTGAACTTAGGCGTTTTTATATTCGCTGCAGCTTGCTGGGCGCCGCCATGTTTGTTTACATCACGTGACGGCGCGCCAAGCGAGGTCGACTCCTTCCCGCCGGAATCGCGGCCGCTGTGCGAACAGTTCCCGAGCCTAGTCAAACCTGGAGAAAATCCAGCCTCGGCAGACAGCCGCAGCGCCGTTTCCCTCACTCCATGGGCGGGCGAGCGCGGACGAACCTCCCTCTCCTCCGTCTCCTTCTTAATCCTGCCCGGCAACATCCTCGTCTCGTAACGGCAAGCGTCGCCGGCAACAGGGTCTCGGGCGTTCTGGGGTTCTTTTTTCTTTCTTCACTTCTGACACCAATGTAACGTTCACAAGAACCAGACGGTTGGGTCTCAGTTTGTCCGTTTATTTTGCACATAAGCAAGCGGGTTGCTAACTCCGGGGAGAGCGCCCTCGTACAGCTCCTCTCTCCAGCCTGGCACACACACACAAAAACAACCAGGTCCCCCCTCCCCTTCCTGTACCACAACCAAACATGAATCTTAAAGGAACCACAACAGTGTGCAGAGATCACCAACATGTCACTGTACAATAACACTTAACCATCGTTACAATATATTCAATTGCATTTTACTTAAAATTTTTGCTTCATGTTTATTGAGTTGAAGAATATTTTTTCTGCAAGAATCAATGCTTTACTTAATAGGCCGCCACCTCAAATGGTGACAAAACCTGGCTCACAAGGAAAGAAAAAAAATTTCCAAGTAAAAATAAGATGAACTCAACCATATTCTATTTTTATATACAAGTAAGTTGATTTGTCGGTGTAATCCACTGCATCATGTGGCACAACTAAACAGCACAGATAAACATAGAAATATAAAACACTCGTTGTGCAGCTTCACGGAATTCACACACCGTGACAAGACTTCAAAATTAGCATGAACTCGTCTCTAGTGACGGTAGAAGTATGAAAATGTGCGGGACCAGTAATCAACTCGTGGTCGCTGAAGCGAATCCGAGTCTGCAGTGCTCTTTCCCTCTCTCTCTCTCTCTCTCTCTCTCTCTCTCTCTCTCTCTCTTTGTCCCTCCCTCCCTTCAGCTTCAGTCAGTTGCCAGTTTATTGCCGCCTCTCTCATCCTCCTCAACGCTTGGCTCTTCAGTGTTTAAACTTTCCTTGAAAGAGACTTACCTCCCAGCATCCTCCACTACAGTTATTAAACCCTGTCTTTGCCTTGAACTTGAGCCAGGATTGATTGTCACTTTCCCCTCGTGCGTGGCTGCAGGACGCGTCTCGGTGCGCGCACAATGGAAAGGAGAACGCGTCCGGTGCGTCCGCCCCGGTCCACCTCCTGTGCTGCTACTGCTGCTGCTTTTGTCTCCGGGACAAACTGACAAAACCCTGCCCAGGAGGCAGACGCACATCCCGGGCTGGAGGATTTGCGTGCCCCCACTCAGAAGATAAACCAGAAACGGAGACTGAGTCGTAAACCCCGAGAGAGAGAGGACATGGGCGTACTGTAGCCAGCAATAAGAATATAAGGAGGATGTTGCCCAGCTATAATTAGACATAGAGCTCAAACTGCAGGGAGGCAGAACAACAAACAGTCTTCACTGGTGAGTACACCTTTTTTTCTTATTTTTAATTACCTAAATGCGCTGAAGGGGATGTTCAAGCGCGCCCTTGCATCCTTGACACCAACAGCAGAGGTCATCTGCGCTGCTGGAGGTATTTGAAGAGGAATAGACGGAGAAAGTTGGAGGACGTAGTACAGACGGCATGCTGAAGGCGTTATGAGTCAACTTTTCAAAGTCATTTTAATCTCAGTTAGAGTACCCGGCCCTCACAGGGGTCACAACCGCAGAGTAGCATCGTTGTTCGCACATAATAAAGAAAAAAACGTGAACAAATGAGGAAACTTTGCAGATGAATGGAGCCGAGTTACTGCTGTGTTGACGCGTCGCATTGTTTTATGTGAAGAGAAAATAAAAACGTCACGGTTACAAAATGTAATCTAAACTGGACTATACTATTACTATTTCTGATATTTCCGAGTTAGTTACTGGAACATTATGTCAAGTTTTTATTTTATTTTATTTTTTTCGTTGAAACAAAGTGGGATTCTGTTGCTTTCCACGTTTTTTGTTTTGTTTTGTTTTTTTTTTCCTTCCTTTCCTTTGCATGGGGGCGGAATGATGACATTCAAAAAGGGTGTGCTCAGGTCTGTCCTCGCGCGCCGCTGGCTCAGTCAGAGCGGGTGTGGCCGTCCGCGTGTACGTCCCTGCTCTGCTCAGCAGCAAATACCTGCACCAAACTGGGAATGAAATAATCCAGCACCCGTGCGCGCGCACACACATACACACACAGTGTGGCGCGTGCGCACGTGTTTATTCATTGAACGTCCGTTAATCCACCTGTCTCCAGGGAGGATTAGGGCGTTTTGGGACATTTTGGGACCTGTTTTTCTTTTTTTCCTGTTTTTTTACACTCGCCTTTCAACAACATAATTCCTTCAGCTCTACTACACCCCCCCCCCCCCCTCCCCCAGAGAAAAGGAGCCACAAGTGTCGTTAAACACGCAGTATGTGGTGGAAGCGCCTTGCTGCTGCTGATGTGGTTTGCGTGCAAATAATTTTGGGAGCCCAAAATGGGTTGGTGTTCCGCTGATGGGGTGTGAAACTCTGACATGTGTCAGCACAGAAGAATTGTGGCTATAAAATGAACTCATCAGGATACTCGTATTTAACAGGGCTCATGACAGAGACAGATATTTATTCAGTTTCAAAGTCATTTCTCATACCCTGAATGCTCAAGCACCTGCTGGCTCTACTGGCATGAAAATGGAAGGCGATATTGGCAAAGGGTTGGTCCTCTCTCGGTCTGCATGTTTGTGTCTGTTTCTCTCTCTCCCTCTCTTCCTCTGCAGTGCCATAATTCCTAAGGCTTGCTTCATTTGGCTGCTTTAGTGTGGCTCTCCCAGTGTTAAAGTGAGGGTTTGATTCCCACTGGTGATTAAATACTGCAGTTTCCATTTATCGACAAACATGCTCCAATGCTCAGTAATTGACTTTCCACCTGCCAAAAAACTAAGTTGTTTTTTTTTTTCTGAGGTAGGACTGCGTAGCACATGATTTCATTCATTTTCTGCTTCTGCCGTGCCTGCCACCAGAAGTGGATATGCAAAACAGCCATCTCTGTCTCTTTTCGTTTTTCACACTGTGCTTGTCAGAGTGGACGAGTGAGGAGACGGTGATTGACTAATGGTTAGAAATACAGTTGGACTCAGAATGGCTCATTAGCCGAGGGACTGGGCACGTCAGACCAGCCACAGGAATGGTTCCATGAATATCGCTCTCTGTATCGCACACTCGGACTTACTTTGTTCTGCCTCAGGATATTCCCTTTTGAAAATGCCACACCTACAACCCCCCCCCCACACACACACACACACACACACACATACACACACACCTTTCATTGGATTAATAAATTCAAGAAAAAACTCTACGGGAAAGGACCTTCTCTGAATGACTGGGTGATAGAAAAGAGCAGTAACTGTAGAGGAGGAGATCAGAGTGCTGGAAAATAGATTTAGGAATGGAATGAACTGGAATTTGATTGTGTGGTGGACTCGTGGGGGGGGGGTGTTCATCTCTGCAGACATGTATGGACAAACCGCAGCAAATCATTCATTGTCTGTGTGCTGCATACAATTATCTTTCTGGCTGTGCGCAGCTCCCTGCAGGCTGTGTTTTCTGCTGTTGTATCCCTGAGGAGCACTTTGACTTTCGGACATTGTTTTGTCAGGGTTAAGGTAAAAACCCTTTAAGATTAAATAGCTGAGCTTCTCAAAGCTTCAAAAATACTTTTCACAGAATTCAGCGGAATTAAAATCCCTGTCGAGAGACAGGCGGCGTTAGGCCTTCTATCTCAAGCTGCCTTTGTTAACTTCTCGTGGCAATTTGTGATGAGGTCACGACTTCTAATCTGTTGATTGGTGTCAGTGAATGTAATGTATGTTGTCAACAACATATTTACATATTTACATTTTGCATGTCCACAAATACAAATTTGTGTTGCGCTTTTCCTTCAGCTAAAGCCCTAACTGTAACTGTGTGGACACTGGCTTCTGCATGACCACTGGTTTCAGCATCAGGACTGCCATAACAAAAGATCATATATACTATTGTCTGTCCATACAGATGTGTTAGGTAATAAAAAAGAATATGATTTGCGCCACGTATTGTTTAGAACATGGTACAATAGCATCATTTTGGAGAGGTATCCACAGAAGAGCTTCATCTATCTGGGTCTAAAGTCTCCTGGATAGATTGTGGGAAAGGTGTTATGGCCACGTCCAACCAAGCAAAGTCCCTAAAGGTAGACAAATGCTGCAAAGATCACATCTCCTAGCTAACTTTCTGGAGAAGGGGCATCTTGGTATTCCCCAGGAAGAACAGGCTGGACAGAGAAACCACCTCCCAGAATTTGTTAAGCAGTAGATAATGCATTAAAGGATGGATTTAGAGGGTCCTGGATAGTCGAGGCCTCACCTAGAATGCAAGTCAGTCTAGTTCCAAATTACACAAAGTCAGACTGTGGACAGTCCTGTTTTACTACATGGGTCTGAGGTGTGTGCAGGTATTTGCATTTTTGGATAATCCTTTATTGATACCAACATTGTATTTGACTTTTTTTTTTTTTGTAGGCCCACTTCATCATTTGTATTTTTGATTCTTTATCTGTTTTCTCTGTGGACAAAAGTAGACCTTCACAGGCCTTCCAGGACACATCTCTCTTAATCATATCACAGTGTAGAAAGAAAGCAGAACAATCTGAGAACAAGAGCTGAGAAAAAGTGTGTCTCAGCTGTCCAAAAAGTCCACTGTTATTAGTTTGAGTCAGTGTTTTGTCAGAAAAACATGCCAGCATTGATGAAAGGGACCGATACGCTTGGAGGCATATGATTCAGATGAACTGGACACAGGTCTCACCTGGAACTCGATTCCCGTCATTATTTGTAATAGACCACTGTTGAATGTGGAGCTGCCAGGCAGAAGGAAAAAGTAAAGGCCACAGAAAAGATTCATGGATGTAGTGAAGGAGGACGTGCAGAGGGTTGGTGTGAGGATGCAAGTGAGAGGGTGAGATGGAGGCAGATGAACCCTGAAAGGAAAAAGAAAAAGAAGAGCACTATTTTTCCTTCTACCCTGTTATCATTTGGAATATATATCAGAGAAAATATATCAGAGAATTAGTTGGACGTATAATGCATTGCAAGGTTCTGACTAATGCTTGTTGGTGACTTAAACATTCGTTTTTCTATCGAGGCTTTAGAATTTGACCACAGTTGCTTTGTGGTTTCCTCCAGTTACCTGTATTTTTAGATCCACAGCTAGCTGAGGCTGGACTAGGTTGCTTCATGTTACTGCATGAGGGACAGAATCAATCTTGTGGATTTTAATCCTGATTGCAGATCAGCACTCTTGCGCAGCTCCCATACAAATATGTTTCATTTAGCTTTAGTTCTCCTCCGTGGAGTCACGCATGGTCGCGAGCTCAGACACAATTGCAGTGATTGCCAATTCTGGTGTTCTATGGCAAACACCAATCAGATTCCTAAGTGCCAATCATTGAGCACAGGATCCACTAAAGGTTTTGTAGTGCTCCGCTGGTGCTAATCCTGTTCTGCCTTGCACAAAGGAGCAGATACCAGTCCTGCTGATGGGTTAAGGACCATCTATGGTCCTGTCCAGCTCTCCTACAATAACTGTCTGTCTTTTGTCCATGTTCGTGGGACTGCTGAGAGACACTGCAAACCTTCTAGCAATGGCACATCTGGATGTGCCATCCTGGAGGAGTTGGATTACCTGTGCAATCTCTGTAGGGTCCGCAGATTGCTGATCTCTACCCTATTCAGATGCAAAACTAGTAAAAAAACAAACAGAAAAGATGAGGAGGCAGAGAATGCCAGTGGCCTCCACCTGTAAAACAATTCGCATGGTGGGGGTTCTCTCAATCTTGCACCTGTTGTTAATTTCATTAACATCAAAGCAGCTGAAACTAATTAGCGGACCAGGTCAATATCCCAGAAGTTTAGGTGACTTGATGCTATACTCTGATTGAAAAGTGTTCCTTTAATTATACAGTAAGCCTGCTGTGGTTGCTTCAAAAAGGTCAAATTATATCAGATTTTTTTTTAAACAACTTAAAAACTGAAAATGTAGCTATCAAAATGTCTGTTTTCCTCTGTTTTTTGCAAGACATTCTGAATTAGTGGCATGCTTTGGTGAGTCAGTAAAAAGGGGTGATTGCCAGCTGTGAAAGCAGTTCTAATACAGACTTTTTAAAAGAGGCTCTTAACTGTAAGAAAAATACTTTTTTATGAGCTGCAATCATCTTTTGATCTTTAAATATTGATCACTGAACACTTATCAGAATGATAGTCTTTTTTTCTGGACATCAAAACTGCCTGCAGTGCTTCACACTGAAACCAATTACTTGTGCGGTTAGGATAGGGAGTTGAAACAAAAAAGGTGTATGAAATTAATATTTAAAAAGGTTTGAAGTAGTATCAAAAAATCCAAATGAGGATTTAGTTCTGTGTCTTTATTGCATCAACGGGGACTTAAATAGAGGGGAGATTTAATTATGGATGGATAGCGCAATAATTAAGGATTTACATGGCTGAAGATATGACAAAGGACACTGTTTCAGTCTGGTTAAATCACCAAACATCATTCCAGAGAAAGGCTTTAATGGCTTTAACTGGAGAAACAATGCAATACATTTATATGTTGGAAGCCTGTTTCTTTACACAGTAGTTGTTTTACAGTTTGATCTTAAAGTATTTGGACACTGTCATGTGTTACTGGATTGTATAGCTTTAACACTTTAAGATCCAAATCACCAGTGCGACTCATCCTGCAACAACAACAGCGAAGAAGTCATTCTTGAATTTTGCAATTAAAGGTAAGATCTAAGAAAATAAGTGTTTCAGGTTTAGTTTTAGGGGTTTTATAAGTTTCGCAAATTATTTTATTACCGATGTTAAAGTATATCGCATATAAGTTACATTGGTTTTGTCAGTAACCGCTTGTATTCAACAGCTCATGGGCCAAATTTCTAAACTGGCCTCACAAGTTGCTACAACAAAAAAAAGAAAGACAATGTAATGAATGACTTTTTGTGCAACAGTGAACGTTTGCCATCTTGTGCACATCTGCCTGCTCTTCTACCAGACCGCTTTCTTTTTCTCTTTCTCTCTTTTCTGCAACCCTTGACCTTGTCAGCTCTGCTCCTCAGACCTGAAACCTGTCCGATTAAGCTTCTGTGCCTGGGACTTCACCCATTATTTGCTCAGATTAGTTCCCCACACTGTGGATTTCTCTTGGTTAAGCCAGGGTTACCCCGCTGCTCTGCACAGCCAGCAGTGTGCTGGATTCTCCATGTGTCTCCAACCCTATTGTGCCCGAAAATAATTGTTCAGCTTTTATCTAACTAAAATCCCCCATCAAGCTAGTCCTGCCTCATGATAGAGCAGTCTTCAAAATATCTTACTTCAGTAGATGTTACTAGGCAACCTGGTGTGCAACAACCATTGAGCGCAGTGTTTTCCATTCATATCTGTGGAATCAAAATGACTTAAAAGTTCTACGTATAAATGGACATATTTTTGTTTTCCTTTTCATCCCATGCACCCCCAAATTCACGACATGATTAAAGAATCCGTTTTAGGAAATGTCATGAAATACGAAATCATGGGGTTTGATTTAAAAAGACAAATGTCTAAAATGGTGAGTAAGTGTAATTAGAAAAGGTTTAAACTCAATCAATCCTGTTTTCCCGCCATTTTATTTTTTTTACCTGGAGTCAGGGTCCCATCTTAAACAACCTTAAATTAGACCATAGAGGAATGGGCTGGAAAAAATATATATTTCATATCATTGCATTAGCCTTGAAATAGGTTTAATTAATAGGTTTAAACATGTAAGTAAACTTACATGTAACTTGATTATTATTTTTACTTGCATTTTTTGCAAAAAAAAAAAAAAAAATAGCGTATTACAGCTTTAACCTCCTAAGACCTGAACTCTTCCACGGCATGCATTTTTAATTTCTCTTTGATATTTGGTCATATTGGGGCCCGATGAATGTAAAAACAAAGAATTACCAGATTTTGTTTTTAACCTTATTTTTGTTTTTAAGAAAAATAAGAGCCAAATATGAGGATATTCATTTAAAATTTTGATAGAACAGTAGCAGTATAATGTCCTTGTAAGTGGCAGGCCCTTGTAGAGCAAAATTCAGTAATTTGGTCTAAATAACCCAAAATGTGATGTCCACATATGTGGACGCCAGGTCCTAGGAGGTTAAAGGTGAGGAGACAGGAATACAGAGCCAACTATACAGTCTTGGGTTACTTTTATCACAGAGACCTTGAGAGGCTTCATATGTCTTGTGTATAGAGGTTTGTCTCTGACAGACAAGTAAACATGCTGCAGTGAGCTTAGAGGATTTGAAAACATAAGAAAGAGAAAAAAACTAAACTAAAGAGAAAAGAAGAACAAATCAGAGAAGGCAAACAAGATGCTGGCCTTTTGTGTTTTTTGACCTTTTCTGTCCTTTGCTGTGTGGATCAAATTAAATGGAACTGCCTCAGTCTGGTAGTTAAATTCACCAGGTCACCAGGGGCAGAAATAATCCGCTCTAATTCCAGTTGCCAACCTCAATGTATGGTTGTGAAAATCCCAACGGCTTTGTTATCTGTAAAGATGTGTGGCCACTTATTTAACATCATTTAAGGTTTCTTTGTATTATCTGACTCACATATTACAGTGAATATGATGAAAGAGTATCCTCAGCCACAACTTTTTTTTTTTTGTAGCACTTATACAGAAGTACTATGGTGAGACAACAGTTAGTATGTGGCTGAAACTGTCTGTTACACAGTGGGTTTCAGTCAGTTTGTACATGTATCACATGATGAGAAAACACACTTTGGACAATGCTGTGCTATGACAGACATTTACATAGTGAGAAAACTGAAAGATCTTCTGTAATTCATATGATCAGATTTTAGATCCACTACTGTAAGTGGTTAGATTTCATAGGATGGAGAAAAACACACACATCCAAGTCCAATTTCAAATGGCCAATACAAAGTAAAAGCCGATCACAAATTCTTTTTTTTTATAACCAAATTCCCATTTTTTGTAACACCCACAGAACACTGATGCTGATTTGAATAATTCTCTTGCCACAAGCTCCAGAGTGTCAAACTGCAGGCACATTCAACATTCAGCTCAAAGACAAACTGAAAATAAAGCTTCATGCTACTAGCATGAAGCACCCTCAGCTGGAGGAATAACTCAATTATCTGAAATGATTCTGTAAACAAGATTGGTTCATTTTGGATTCTGCTTAAAGCCTTTGCTGGGCATTTTAAACTTTTTTTTGTCCTCGGGTATAATGCCACAGTGAAAGCAGTTCAATAAAAAAGAAAATGTAAGACTTATGGGAAATAAATTGAATGTTCTCAGAGCAATGTAAAGGTTTGAACAATGTGAAAAGACCAGGGAAAAGAACAGTACCTCAAGGAAAATAAAAACTAAATTAAGATAATGATTTGGATATAATTAAACGGACGCCGCTCTTCAGGCAACATATATAGACCTCACACCAATACACTGCAAAAACATGTGTCATCCAACTTTAAGGCTAAAACAGATACTTCTGTAGCATCCCTCAATATTTTCCAGCCTTACTAGAATAATGTCCTTAAATATGTTTACATTTACATTAAAGCATCACTTTATTAGATACATCTTGGTAATTCTGGGTTGGATCACTTTTTACCTTCAGTAATGCGTGTGTCGACTTCACTTCCATGGTGTGAATTTCCCGTTCAGTTACATCCCAAAGGCGCTGCATCCTCACAGGATGGATCTATCCTTTCATAGTGTTTGTGCCAAACTTTGACCCTACCATCTGATTGTTGCAGCACAAATTGAGACTCATCATACCAGACAGGAGTCACACTTAGTGTTGTACTACACTGCTGTAGCACTTCTGCTTCAAGATCTGATGTGCAGTGTATTCTGAGATTATCTTCTTCATGCGAGTGGTTATTTGAGTTATTTCCTCTATTTTAGCCATTCTCCATAAACTCTAGAGATGTTTGTGTGGGAAAATCCCAGCAGATTAGCAGTTTCTAAAATTTTCTGACCAGATCACGTGGCACCAAAATTCATGCCACATTCAAAGTCATTTAAATCAGCGGCTTTATATGTTGATACAGGGCAGGATGGATCCACGCTTTCGAGTTGTTTACACCAAATTTTGAGCCCACTATCTGAATGCATCAGATTCAAGACTCATCAGATGAAGCAATGTTTTTCCAATCTTCTGTTGTCCAACTTTGGTTAGCATGTATAAACTATAGCTTCAACTGTTTGTAGCTGACAGTTGTGACACGTGCTGTGGTCTTCTGCTGCTGTGCATTCAGAGATGCTCTTATGCATACCTTGGTTATAATGTGTGGTAATTTTTAATGAATGTTGCAGTCTGAACATTTATTTATATATATATATATATATATATATATATATATATATATATAGATGAGAGAGAGTGTCAACTCATTCGGATGAGCTCGCCAGTATGCTCAGATGTACCAAATCCTAGGTGATACTGTCGTATCAAGCTGTGTTGCTTCTGCTCCCTGTAGCATCCTTTGAAATCATATGTAAGTGCGAGGTAAAGTGAGAATTACATCCCATCTGGCTTCTTGTAGATTTCACTTGGTACGTGCTGTGGCCACTGCTATCTGTTCTCATTCATATGCACCACTCTGACTGCAGAGTTATTTTACAATTTCCTTGCTGTTTGATCTCCTTCAAGCTCTCCACTCTGGGACTGTCACTCTAGAGGGATGTGCACAGGGAGAGGGAGTTAAAACAGACAACGAGAGCTGGGGGAAAGAGAGTGTGTGGAATCAAGAGGGACAGGTGAGAGAGTAAGATTGACATGGGAAGCAGGTGAAAAGTAGATGGAGATGGGTGAGAGTCAGCTGTATACTTGCTTCATGTTCACACCCGTCCTCTTTCCCAAGCTGTCAAACAGCCATTTTATTAAAGCTGTTGGCATCTAGTGCCAAACAGTAGCCCGCCACTTAACACTTAGGTCATAGCTGTGGTGAGACTTGGTTTTTCTCACTGTAAACTCCCTTAAGAGTTCAGTTCTGTCCTAAATCAGCTGCATCCAGCATGGGACTTGAATCCTTGACCCTGAGGTTAAGAGTCTGCCAACTGAGCTAGCTAGACTTGATGGCTTGTGAAATAGATATGACATTTTCTACTCAAGTTGAGCACTCAAAGTGCTTCCTAATACAAGTCTTGTTCCCCCATAAATTCATGCATTTCTGTTTCTATCAAACCTGATGGATCAGTGGAAACTTGGCGTTCCATGTCGAATCAAAATATTTCATCATGTGAACACCCCCAAAGTTCTACTATGTGGATTGCTTTGCCTTTTGAGTAACTTCTTAAGCTTGCCAGACTTTGTAGTAATTACCAGCAGTTTAATCTGCATTGTAAGTAAGTTCTCCACTGTGACTGAATGCCTCAGTCAAAGTGGATCATTCCAATCAATCACTCTGATTTGTTGCAGTAGGAGTGTTCAGCTGATTAACCCCTTTCTCATGAGGTCTAGCAGGCAGTGTGTTTTTTGATGATGGTTGGAAAAGCGTGAAGTTGTCGTCTACATCCGTTTTTCGGCATTCCTCAGGTGATTTCAGAACCTCGGGTCATCGTATGTTTGCATGTAGCTAATCTGATCTGGACTGATCACCTGGGGAAGCACATCGTCAGGTCACAGGCCATTTATTGATTGACGTGCAAACAATCAAGTTCTGCTAGCCAGCTGGGCTTTGCATCGTTTCTGTTGCTGAACTTATAATTTCATTGTTTCTTTACCCCTCGTGAATTACTTGGAGTATTTTTCGTTCCATGAACTTGACTAGAATTGACAATTGACATTTTGTAGCCATTTCTCTCATTGCTGCATTTCAAAAGTGGCAGTTTTGGTGAATCAGACACTCATGACTCGTCAAGTAAAGCCTCTGACCAGCCAATTGGTAGCATGGAGTCTGACCAAGGCAAGGCAAGTTCATTCATATAGCACAATTCAACAACGAGGTGATTCAAAGTGCTTTACAGAGACATTAAAAAACAAAAACAAATAAAAAGCATGATTTAAAATTGATTAGAAAAAAACAGTAGATAAAATCAGTAGTTAAAATGTAAGTTTTGAAATTTAAGCTTAAAAGTGTGGATTTGGTGCTTTATTCAAATGCAGCTGAGAACAGGTGAGTCTTCAACCTGGATTTAAATAAACTGAGTGTTTCATCTGATCTGAGGTTTTCTGGGAGTTTGTTCCAGATATAAGGAGCATAAAAGCTGAATGCAGCTTCTCCGTGTCTGGTTCTGACTCTGGGAACTGATAAAAGACCAGATCCAGATGACCTGAGAGATCTGGAAGGTTCATACTGGGTCAGGAGGTCACTGATGTATTTTGGTCCTAAACCATTCAGATTGTCTGACTGATTTTTTAGGTAGACCTGTAAAGATGCTGTTAATAATCAAGCCTACTAAAGAGGAATGCATGGACTAGTTTTTCCAGGTCCTGTTGAGGAATCAGATCTTTTATCCTTGAAACATTCTTGAGGTGATGGTAAGCTGATTTTGTTATTGTCTTAATGTGTTTTTATAAGTTTAGGTCTGCATCCATCACTACACCCACATTTCTTCGACAAACTCACATTTTAGTACTTGCTCAGCTCACTTGGGACCCTGGCTGAGCAGGTAGCAGGGACTTGCTTTTTTCAAGCTTGTTGAAAAACTGTACAGTTCTGTTCTAAATCCTGGGGGTTGAACCCACAACCCTGAGATTAAGCGTCTCATGCTCTACCGACTGAGCCTGCCAGGCTTGATGCCTAAAGGTTGCATGGTTACGTTCAGTAAACAGGCACATTTTAACCGCCCTTGCAATGATTTGTTAAACCAAATGCTGTGGTTTCAGTGCCTATATGAAATTAAAAACACTGGTACTAACAACAAAACCTCCTTGTACATTGTATAACACCCACAGAATATAAATTGACAGACGCGAGTTATTCTTTCATTCAAGTTTGTAATTTATTACCGGTTATTTGTATCTTCACCTCATTTATTTGCGTGATAACTCTTTAAGATAATGACACAGCAACAAGAAGTGAACGTGAGCATGAGTGGTTGTTTGTTTCTCTATGTTAATGCTGCACTTGACTGGGGAGAGTACGCAGTGGTGTACCCCACCTCTTACCCTATTACTGCTTAGATAGGCGCTACATGAGCTGTGACTCTGAATTCTATTGATAATCCGATGTACCTGTATGTTGAACTTTGCACAGTTGTCCCATTTAGTTATTTTCCTTATGTTCTTCAAATGTTGTTGTCTTGGTTTGGCTTTTCATAACAAAGCGAGCTGAATCAAAGTCTTTCTCGAAGCAAGTTCTTTACTCACGTGCCATGTGGCGATGCCTGCAGGGAGTTATTTAAAATCATGTATCTGAATGTGTCATGATCCTGGGTCCTTTTGACCCAGCGTTTTGTGTTTTCTCTTCGATTTTGGTTCTGTTCTCTAATTGGTGTTTACCCTGTTCCCCCCCGTGTGTTCCTGTTTTATTGTGAAGGTCTGCGTCTTATGTGAGTGTTTTCAGTTTGCCTCCCTGGTCTCGTCATGTTAATCACTCCCAGCTGTGTCTCCCACCTGTGTGTAATCTCCCTGTGTTCTCTGAGTGTATTTAAGTTGTATTTTCTGTCTTGGTAATCGCTGGTTCGTCTGTGTTGTTTCCCCTCGGTCTCCCTGTATGTATTTCTCCGGACCTCCCTGCATCCTCATTCTGGTTTGTCTTATTAGTTTACCCAGTTTAGGTTTCCGGTTTCATGTTTTGTCGCCACCGCTGTTTGTACTCACACCCCTGTAAATAAACACTCATCTGCACCAGAGCTGCCGCATTTTGGGTCCTATTTCATATTCCACACGGCTTGCCCCGGCAAACCGTGACAGTACGAACCAGCCACCATGGACCCAGCGGCAGTGAATCCGTCCGAGGAGCTCCAGAACGACATTGCGTACAATGTGGAGATTCTCCTCGGGCTATGGCTGGAGAACCCTCCAGAGGAGCTTCGTCGTGCCGTGGAATGTCAGCTACAACGGCTCTTTTCTGGCCTGCCATGGCTTCTGCAGTCGCTTCCTCCGACCATGCAGGCTTTTCTCCGGCTCACACCGCACCTTCTCTCAGCCACTCCTGCCTCGCTGCCCGACTCGCCGGATGTGATCTTGCCCGGCCCGTCGGAGCCGTCTGCGGGGAGGAAACGCCGATCGCGCCGCAAGCGCGCCACCCCACAGCCGGACGTTCGGGCTTCTAAATCGCCGGCTGTGGTGAGTGAGGACTCTTTTTCATTTTCGGACTGCATGACTGTTCATTCAGGGGCTGCGTTTTGTGTGGCGGATGTCAACGCGAGCTGCTTATCGCCTGTGCAGCTACCGGCAGCTAAGTTAGCTCCCCCGCAGCCACTCTCAGCTCGGTTAGCTCCCCCGCAGCCACTCTCAGCTCGGTTAGCTCCCCCGCAGCCAGTGCTCCTCTCAGCTCAGTCTCCGGTGCCTCCTTCAGTTCAGTCTCCAGTGTCCCCTTCAGTTCAGTCTCCAGTGTCCCCTTCAGTTCAGTCTCCAGTGCCACCCTCAGTTCAGTCTCCAGTGCCACCCTCAGTTCAGTCTCCAGTGCCGCCTGTAGCGCAGGCCCCAGTAGCTCCAGTGCCGCCTGTAGCGCAGGCCCCAGTAGCTCCAGTACCGCCTGTAGCGCAGGCCCCAGTAGCTCCAGTGCCGCCTGTAGCGCAGGCCCCAGTAGCTCCAGTGCCCCCGCTACCCGTAGCTCTGGCTCCAGTATCACCGGTTTCACTCATTCACTCCATGCAGGGAGAAAGTCTAATTTCACCTCAAGGTGCTTTTCATGGTTCAGCCGCCATTGGCACAGTTTGCCGCTCCAGGGCTTCCCCAGAGGCTAGGTCTCAGTCCCCGGCTGATTCTGGACCCCTGAAGTTTATGCAGCCACCTGAGAACTGCACCATGTCAGCGTTGCCTGGGCAGAGCCAGTGCTCAGTGCATCGCCAGTTGCCTTCGTGTTTGCCAGAGGACTCCATGACTGCTGGCTTAGTGGTGACTTCTGCTGGAGGGTCCGTAGGACCGCTCCGGCCTTCGTCTCTAGTCTCCGCTGGGGGGTCCGAGAGACCGCTCCGGCCTTCGTCTCCTGCCTCCGCTGGAGGGTCCGAGGGGCCCGTTCAGCCTCCTGCCTCCGCTGGAGGGTCCGAGGGGCCCGTTCAGCCTCCTGCCTCCGCTGGAGGGTCCGAGGGGCCCGTTCAGCCCGTCCAGCCGCCTGCTGTAGCTCCATCATCATCCTCGCCTGCTGCAGCTCCAGGGCCTTCAGCCTCGCCTGGTCCAGCCTCCGTGTCTTCAGCCTCGCCTGGCCCAGCCTCCGTGTCTTCAGCCTCGCCTGGCCCGGCCTCTGCCTGTGCTTCGCCTGGCCCGGCCTCTGCCTGTGCTTCGCCTGGCCCGGCCTCTGCCTGTGCTTCGCCTGGCCCGGCCTCTGCCTGTGCTTCGCCTGGTCCGGCCTCTGCCTGTGCTTCGCCTAGTCCGGCCTCTGCCTGTGCTTCGCCTGGTCCGGCTTCAGCCTGTGCTTCGCCTAGTCCAGCCTCTGCAGCCTCGCCTGGTCCGGATCGCCATCGCCTGAGTCGCCGCCGTTACCTTCCGCGCGGTCGGCCCCCTGAACTGCTCCGTCGTCGTCTCCCTCGTCGCCGCCGTTGCCTTCCGCACGGCCGGCCCCCGGACCCTCTTCGCCTGAGTGGCCACCGTTGCCTTCCGCACGGCCGGCCCCCGGACCACCATCGCCTGAGTGGCCGCCGTTGCCTTCCGCACGGTCGGCCCCCCGAACTGTGTCCGCGTCGCCGCCGTCCGCACGGTCGGCCCCCTGAACTGTTTGGACTCCTGTGCTGTCGGCCCCCTGGCCGGCCCCCTGAACTGTTTTGGACTCCTGTGCTGTCGGCCCCCTGAACTCTTCTGTTTTGGACTCTGTTTTTTCCTGTGTTCTGGTGTGCTTAGTTTCTTTTGGCCTTCTGGTGCTCCGGTTTTGTTTTGCTTCGGGCCCTCCTTCCTGGGCCCCCGCCGCCCGCCCTGGTCGGGTTGTTTTCTGTTTTTTCTGGCTGTTTTGTTTCTTGTTGGGCTGTCTGGGGCCAGCCTTTGAGGGGGGGGGGGGGTACTGTCATGATCCTGGGTCCTTTTGACCCAGCGTTTTGTGTTTTCTCTTCGATTTTGGTTCTGTTCTCTAATTGGTGTTTACCCTGTTCCCCCCCGTGTGTTCCTGTTTTATTGTGAAGGTCTGCGTCTTATGTGAGTGTTTTCAGTTTGCCTCCCTGGTCTCGTCATGTTAATCACTCCCAGCTGTGTCTCCCACCTGTGTGTAATCTCCCTGTGTTCTCTGAGTGTATTTAAGTTGTATTTTCTGTCTTGGTAATCGCTGGTTCGTCTGTGTTGTTTCCCCTCGGTCTCCCTGCGTCTCCCCGTATGTATTTCTCCGGACCTCCCTGCATCCTCATTCTGGTTTGTCTTATTAGTTTACCCAGTTTAGGTTTCTGGTTTCATGTTTTGTCGCCACCGCTGTTTGTACTCACACCCCTGTAAATAAACACTCATCTGCACCAGAGCTGCCGCATTTTGGGTCCTATTTCATATTCCACACGGCTTGCCCCGGCAAACCGTGACAGAATGAATGTGGAGGTTTGTGAAAATCTGTCGTAAACTGATTGTACAGGAGACAAATAAAAGTACAGACAGCATGACAGTGTTCTGCATGCTTCTTGACAAATATTATAAGCGTAAATTAGACTTAAGGAGATAGTTATAGAGATCCTCCATAGTCAAAGCATACATGCAGAGCATTGTCTGAAAAACAGACGGTATGTCTGAAAGGTTAAATGGAGACAGAATAAGATCATATGGACCATTTAATTTCATTCAGTAAGGTCAGCTTGACAAAGAAAAGTAGCAGTCATCACTTTTCACTGAGAAATTCAAGGAAAGATATGAATTTTGAGTGAGTGTTGCTCACTCAAAAGCAATCAGAAATCAGAAATAAATGGTATTGGAAAGAGTCTCTCCCTGTTGTCACGACAGTGTTGTGTCTCCAGGTATCAAGGACGTTTGCTAGAGAACAGACCGTACCTTCAGAAAGGTACGGTGTATGACACGTCGCTTCTGTAGTCATACAGCTGTATAAAACCCAAGTGGCTCGTGCTTATCTGTACAGTACAGTGGTCGTGACTAAAAACATGCTCCCCTCGGACATTCGTTAATCTGCACTCTCCAAGTTATCAGACAGCGCGAGCGAGTGCAGCTGTAAAAAAAAAAAAAAAAAAAATCAGCGCACATCGCACCTGTACGCATTACCACACGAACACACGCCTGAAGCAAAGTTGCAAGATTGTCGTTTAATAAGGCAGCCACGACAGAAGCATTCATGCACCTGTGCACATGCAGTCAAACGAACATGTAAATGCTATTCTTGCTGTTAACTTTTGAGTTTTGGATTGCTGAAAGCAGTACCACACACACACACTTTTTACCCCTCGCCACATGCCATATTCCAAGTATGTCCCACAGGTACCTGCAAAGTTTCCATCAGGGGAAAGAATTAGCTTCACACCTGTCAGTGGGCGTTTGTGTCTTTGCATATGTGTGCGCCATGGCTAAGCAGCACTGAGACTACATAAAACTCCCTGATGTCATTTGCCAAGTGGTGGAGGAGCTTAAAATATAAATGAGTGAGCACACACAGAGACCATAAGCCTGCTGCAGGAATTCAATTAAATAAGGAAATCAAATGTTGGCATGTTAGAAAAATGTCAATCACGTCCTCGCCCTCTACCTTTTTCTGTCCCCCATATATACGTCCCTCTCTGATTACAGTTTGTTTTGATGTGATCGACATAAAAGAGAGACAGAGCCTGTGTGGTGGGAGCACCTCCAGGCTCTGGGAAACAATCATGTAAAACTGAGATTTTTGTTTATTTATTTATTTATTTATTTATTTATTTATTTATTTATTTATTTATGTGTTCATTTGAGTGCTGAAAAAAATTCTTTCAGCTATGAAAGCCTCCCCGCAGGCGGTTTGTCTTTCTCTCTCGTCTTGTATTTTCCCATAATTCCTCTGCCTCTCTTGCAGTCGTCCTTTACTCTTCTTCAGTTTCACCTTTGTTCATCATCACTATTGTTCATTCTCTTCCTCTTGCTCCATCAGCGCTCAGTCTTTTTGTCCGCTCTGCCCTTAGTATTCCTCTTTCTCCCTTCTTCATTCCTTGATTTTTGTCTTTCATTTTATTTCTTTTTTCATAAAGTCCAAAGATACAAAGACCCATGCAGTCTCTTAATCATTGAATCCATGTGTTTTCAGTCCCGTTGCAACCGGTGTGTAAAAACAACAACCCAGCCATCTGCCTTTACAAACATTTATGAGAAAATGCATCATTCTAAAGATCTCACTGATTCGAACATGCTGGATGCTGCCAGTGCAGCAAGTCAGTTCATAAAATTCTTCCCTCCTAGATATTCCGCCATCAACTGGAAGTGGCGTTACCACAAAGTGGAAGTGTTTAGGAACCACATAGTCAGTCAGAGCCACAGAGCTCCAAACCTCCTCTGACATTAACATCAAGACAAGAATTTCATGGTATGGGTTTCCACAGCTGAGCAGGCTGTAGGTGTAATGCATGGGTGGCCTAGTTTGTGATTGTGTTTATGGTCCATATTGTTTATGGTCAATCTAACATAGTTGCACGTGTGTGGTCTTTGTTAAACCTGTGATGCTCCATGACAACAGGTACCCTAATCTGGATAAAATCCAGGGCTGAGAAAATGGCTGGGCATTACTGACTTCATTGTTGTGCTTAAATTGAACTCCCATTGTCCCTGCTGTTAAAGATCCCCTGTAGTTTGAATCTGCCACCCCCACCTTTCAGCGGTATGGAAGGTTCTAAGCGGATGATGAGCAGTGTGTGTTGTTCAGGGTGGACCTTGGGCAAATATTGCTGTCTCGTAAGACCAAAGATCTTTTTGTTTTTTTCTTGTGCCATCAACGTTCTTTAAATGATGTTTGGGAAACTTCAAGTAGGATCCATGTCTTTTACTCAGGAGTCAACTTCCTCTTGTGTCTAGCCCCAAGAAAGATCGACTGAGAGTGCTGATGGCCGCAGAGAACCAATGTAGCCTTGTTAGACTTTCCGGTGGGAGGACTGGTTACTCAATTTGGCTGGAGAGACAAATCTTGCAAGAATCCTGGTGGTTCCAAACTTTTTCCATTTAATGGCTATGAGACCGCTGTGCTGCTGGAAATGCTCAGAGCTCCAGACATAGGTCTGAGCCGTGATCTATGGCACTCCACAATTTAATCACAGCGGTCTACAGAGAGTTGCTTGGATGTCATAGCTTTTTCCTCCCTGCTGTGTAGTGTGGAATAGAGGAGATATATATATATATATATATATATATATATATATATATATATATATATATATACATATACACACACACACACACACACACACACACACACACACACACACACACACACACACACACACGAGTGATACCCTCTAAACTGCATCCAATACATTGAGTTCATCACGTCCAGTAGAGTTCTAGACACATCTCAAGGGTAGTTAAAGCCAAAGCAGAGGGTTTAAAGACTATTCTAAATTTAAACATGCAGTTTAAAAAAGAATCTGAACACATTTTGTCAGTTTGTTGTGAATTTTTGGATTATTGATTGATGCAACGCTGATTTCTTCAGTTTTAAAAAGAAATCTGCATGAAGGGGTCTGAATAGTTTGTGTCTCGTGGAGTTTACGCCTTTTTCTGGATTCTTTTCTTTTACCAGTTTCCTCTTTTTTTTAAATTCTGTCATCATATTATAGCCCATCCCTTTCAATCCTTACTTGTTACCTCATATTTGGACTTCCCTTCTCGCCTTAACTTCCACATCTCCCTCATTTCTTCTATTTTGTTTGCTTCCACTTTCCATTAGTCTTTTCCTCCTTATATTGTGTTTCTTATTCCTGCTGTTTTTTCTCTAAATTATGCTTTTTTTTCTTTGCTTTAAGCCATCATTCTGTGTGGATCTCTCCTCACTCTCCTCTATCTGTTCCTTCCCTTTTATTGAAGCGAATTCCTTCCCTACAGCGCACACCCTGGGCTGCATGCTTCTCAGCCACCCCTGTCATGTCCTTCTGTCTTTATCCTCCCGCCTTTCTTCTGTCTCTGATCCTTTTTACTCCCTTCATCTTTTTCTTCATGGTCAGTCTAGTCTCTTGTTTGCCTTCTTGTCGTATTTTACCTCCTTCTATACTTACAAGCTTACCTCATTTTTCTCCCTCCCCACTTCCTAGTGTTTCTAATCTGTTTGTTGCTCCTCTCCTCCATTCGCTTCCTGTCTTTTTGTTCCTGCTTTGTTCCTCTCACACTCCCCTGGGTTTTTCACTCCTTGGCTTTGTCTGTCATACAAACTGTGGCTTTACCCATCCTCCTGTCTCGTTTCTTCTCTTAAAACTGTCCTTTCTTTCCACTCTTTATCTGTGCTATCGTCCTTCTTTCATACACACTTAATCTTCTTATCTTCCCTTTCTTATTATTTCTTCTTCTGACTTTTCTTCCTTCACTGCCTCTCCCACTTTTCCTTCCTTCCCCCTTCGTCCCCTTCTACCTTTCATATTTTCCACCTGTTTTGTATTCCCCCCACCTCTTTTCTCTCTGAAACCTTAAGGAACAGTCCTGCAGTGTGACTGTGTCTGATACAGTTCCTACTCACTCACTCACACACACACACACACACACACACACACACACACACACACACACACACACACACACACACACACACACACACACAGTCTCTGGTTAGTCTTCACTTGAAGGTGATGTGCTTTGGGGATTTGTTTGTTCCACTGCTGTCTGACAGTTTGACACACACACATATACACTTCAACTACCATACATGCTGCTAAGCACAGTTTACTTGCTAAAATACTCTCTCACTTGTCAGTTTATCAACTTCACATCTCCTCACCCCTCTGCTCTGCTGTTTATTTTTCATTCTTTCATCCGCGCACTCATTAAAGTGCGTCTAGCTCAGCGTGCCAAGGATGCCGCTAAGTCTGCAAGGGATAGAGGGTCTTTATTCGCTACTCAAAGTCATCGGGTGGACAGCTTGAAACACTGTCTCCAGGAACATTAAACTGTAATATTAAAGCTTCATTAAGCCAGCTTAGGTGAGTCCATTAATCACAGATACTTAACCTTTGATGATGTCACTGACACACACACGCTCAAACTCATAGATTTAATGGTCATGGCCTCGCTGCACAGTAGAGCGTAATTAGCTTTTTCATTAATTTCCTTGTTGTAGCTGAATGTGCGTAGCAGAAAAACAATAATGAAGGAAACATTGTTTGTGTTTTTTTTTCTTTTTTCTTTCCTGCAGCAGTGTTAAAAAAGAGAAACCAAGAGAAGCTAAACATTACCGACCAAGGACCAAAGAACCGTGTTACATCCTTGATGTATTGCAGATTTCAACCATACCTGATCTTTTGGACAAGAAGACATAGGAGGAAAAAAAAACGTGTTGATGATGTTAAATTAGCTACAGCACAAAGACCATTGTGACTTTTGACATTCTGGTGATTAGCAGATGACAGAAAACTCTTTACGTGGTCTTTGTTTTCATGGCATAAATCTCAGCGTGACTGTGGCTGATTTAGGTCATTTGTCTCCACTTTAAACCCCATGTGTTAAAATCGGGCAGGCCATGAAGCTAAGCTGCAGTCACAGCTGGTCAGATGATCTCAGTGCTGACAGCTCAGCTTATACCCTTTTGTACATCCATTCAGCAGATGTTGTACGAAGTGCGCTACTCGAGCTGCTTTCACCCATAGCTGCTCCACATCTGAAACCCATCAATGCCACAACAGTGCAAACTTATTGCAATTATTGTGCAATTAACTTGAGATCTTGTTGTCTTTGAAATGGTTGCTTTGAAGACGGCGCCCTTTCACAGTCAGTTGCTCTTTTCAAAGTGACCTTGAGGGTATCAAGAAACTTCAGTATGATGTCTCTTCACCATTTAAACAGGTCAAGTTGACAGTTGCATGCAACCTGTTTGTGATCTGTTGCTGTCTGCACACTCTCTATAAATTCCTGTTGAGTACTTACAATCAGAGTCCAGGTAGAGCCTTATAAATCTGAAACAGAAATTCCTCCATAAATAGTGACTCATAGTTGCTTCATCACGGCAATTTAACTGCAAAATTACATTGGGGCTTGGTGACTGTGTTGTTATATAGGAGTATAACCAGACTATAACCAGTTGGCAACCAGCTGAGTCTAGTACCCTCTTACAAAGTAATGCGTCATAGACGAATTGCTTCCATGGGCTCACACTGACTACATGTGGACAGTTTGTTTGTGTTATTTGTTTGTGTCAGTTTTTTGCAACCCTTTGCCAACCTGTCTGAGAGTGAGAGTGACTGCAGTTGGTCCAGCTTAGACCGTGATTGTCTAGAGACAGATTGCCTTCCACCAGATGACCTGTGCAATTGTCTGGCGGTCCAAAGCGGTTACTCAGAGGTTGATTGGTGACTAGTTGGACACTGCAACTAATTGCAATCGGTTGCTGAATATCAATGTGATCATTTGTTTTTCTAGTCACAAGGAGGTTGCTACTAGGACTGGGTGATATGACCCAAAATTCATATCTCGATATTCTTTAGCTGGATGGCGATATACGATATATCTCAATATTTTTAAAGCCATAAAGTAAGAACAAAAAGAGAGTTCTTAGACAAAACTTTGTCCCAGATGTCACACAGGCACTTTTATTAACATACAGCGTAGATGTACAAGAAAAAAGATTACTCAGAAATAAATTATCAGCATTTATTAAATAATAATGCTCCATAAATAAAATAAAACAATGTTGTTTTTGTGCATAACAAAAAGCTCACAATTGTGCAGTCGAAATGTAAAATAAAAGACACTGAGCACAATAACAAAGACAGATTTCACAGCTGCTCTTTTCCCAAGTTCTACTGCGTGACTGACAGCCTGGAGTTTGAAAACCTCTTTGTAACCACGTTTCTTAACAGGTACCATTTGTGGTCCTTATACACACAGTACGGTAATATTACGTTGAAGCACAGTACGTATCACTCCACGAGGCTCCTCGGTAGCCGTAATGCTCTGACAATCCATCAAGCGGTGCGGGTTCGTAGCTTACCAAAGTCGTACCAAAACATTTTTGAAAGGTTTCTGAGCGCCGTGTACCACATAAAATCGGTTCGCGGTCAGTAAGCACAACCAATCAATCAATCCGAGGAGACTTGTTTATACCCCACAGACGGACAGCATTTGGGCAGAACGTCCTCTCTGTCAAGGGAGGCCATCTGTGGAACAGTCTTCCTCAACCCATTAGAGAATGCTCTACACTCAATTTGTTTAAGGCAAAGGTTAAATAAAAACTGGTTATGGACAAATCAAGTGTGTGATCATGTATGAGTTGTATAGTTTTAATGTTTTATTTGGGAACAGAATGGTGTGTATGTGTAAGTTTGGTGATGGCAGGGGCGGAGCGGGGGGGTGGCTTACTGGGCTTAAGCCCGGGTTGTTTTTTGGAGTGTATTTTTTTCATAGTAAGATGCCTGGCTGACAACTGTATAAAACAAAAAACTACACACAATATTCGAAGCACATAGTGCACACTGTGGGATTTTACAACTGTGCGTAAATCCCCCCTAATATTGGTATGATCAGAGCTCAGGCACTAAGCAACTGAGCGAGTGGGCGGGGCAGCTGCTGCCTAGGAGTGCGCTGTTGGAGAAACGGAGCCAGGCAGACAGAGGAGAACTGAAGTTTGACCAGGTACCAAAGCAAATCATTCGTACTATAGAAATAATGTAAATATGACGGTGCATCACGAAAGATTGATGTCAAACTGATCACTTGACCAATATTACGTTACTTGTTCTTCAAGTGAATCAACAAATGGCGAAATGAAAAGCTGAACAACAACAATGTTGTTTTTTGTTTAGAGGGTCTTAGCTTACATGTGTGTTTATTTCATATTTTCAGTTGTTTCCCTCCACGGCTAAATAAATCGGTTTCAGTAATGCACTGATATACAAGAATGGACATAAGGGGCTTCTTTCAAAGAAAAAACTCTGGTAGTATTTTATATATTGTGCTTTGTATTTTGTTCAGTATATTTCTATGCAAAACAAGAGGAACTTCAATACACAGCAGTATATTCGCAGTTTAAACCAGATATTTACACACACTTTATGGAAAACACAAGAACATTTTTTTACTGTACAACATCAATTTAGAGTAAACTTGTTTTGTTTTGGATAAATAAATATTGAAATATCTTTTGAATTAGTTAAATGTCAGAATAAAGAGAGACAGAGCTGTCTATTTTTTATCACTTTCATCAAATTTAGGAGTACATATACACTAAGTTTATTGGTAATTAATAAGAAACTGCAGACGATTCCATTCTGAGCTGAAGAAGCTTCTGATAGGTTAGTAGAGTCCATGTGAGTAAACTGGTGGCACACCTGTGGATGCATATAAGGCAAAACACAGAGTCTGTTTCTGTGACATGGGAACATCAGGAGATGTCAACCAAAACACCAGAAAAAGAATTGTGGAGCTCCATAAGTGTGGCTCAATTTTGAATACAATTTGGTGCCATTTACAATTAAGAAATAGAGACAGTTTCTCTCTTTACTCTTAAAGTTAACAAATATGTTTTTTATATTTATCAATCTAAAAAAAATAAACATTTAGTCTGATTTGATGTTACAATTAAAAAAGTGTTTTTATCTGAAGAGTTTGTAAATATCTGGTTTCAACTGTATATTTGATGATTGTCAGCACAAAGAGGGAGAGAGAGGAACAGAGAGGGAGATGGAGAATGAGGACAGAACAGAGATGAACAAGAGCAGGTGAGACACACATGTTAGTTAAATGGTCGTTTACCAAAAGTATCACCGTATCATAGGTCCTCATGTATCTCGTACCTACTGTTTCTTTTTAGGTTTGTTATTTTTCAAATTCTATATTTACTAAGTTATGCAGGCTTGTTTGCACAACAAGGCTAAATAATTATATAAACTTTTCTCAATCTAAATAGTGGACTTTGGTAGAATTCAAAAAATAAGTGTAGTGCAGGTCTATGAAGATTTTTTAGTGCTACTATCATCTAGTTCTGACTCTGGTTCTGTCTTGGTTAAGTCCTCAGTAGTCCTGATTTTGAACTGTTGTAGTCCTGTTTTAATTCCGGATCAGTTCTGGGTCTTGTTGAATTGGGGTTTAGTCCTCGTGTCTTGATGCAGCCCTGATTTTGTTCTGCCTTGCTGCTTAATTAAAAACCTAGTTTAAGGTGTCCTGCAGATGTGATATATATATTTCCCTATATGAAGTCATTCTTTTTTGAACAAAACTCAAAACAGAGCCTATTAATCTTTCAGTCATTTCTACCCCCCCCCCCAAAAAAAAAAAAAAAAAATCCCACATGCATACCACCCTTTAGGGCTAATCCCCGGGTGTTTCAAATGTCTGGCTCCGCCTCTGAGTGATGGAGTTTTTATTATGAATGAGTGATGAATTTTTATGAATTATTATGTCTATTTTTTTATGCTTAATTTCCATCTGTTGTCCAACAGATGGAAATTAGCCCTTGGCTATAATCTGATATGTTTACATTCATGTAAATTTTTTTTTACATTTATGTTCATTAACATGCACTGTCCTAAATAAAATAAATAAATAATAAACCAGAATTCATACATAAGATACACCAGATTTTTGAGAAAATGAAAGGATTTTAGGTGCCAGCACGTTATCGCGGTTAACTTGTTAGTGCGGTTAACTCGTTAACGCCGTCCAGCCCCATGCACGGGGCGATCTGCGGTAACTCGTTAACAGAGATTTGCCCCGTTAATGCAGTTATGGTGTTAACATCATAAAAAAAAGTAAAAAGAGTAATCTCCAAAAGTTTTCGTTTTACCGACCAGCTCCTCTTTGATAGCTGCCATGTCCATCTTGTCGTTGCGAGTTGTGTTCAGTAAGGGAGAGAGGCGAGGCAGAGTAACGTTGCGTAGAGACAAAAGTGCACGAAAGAGAGGCAAACTTGCGGCTCCACAAGTATAATTATAACATAGACTCTATCGATATAAACGATATTGTCACATCTCATATCTCGTATAAATATATATTGATATATTTAAAAACTCGATATATCGCCCAGTCCTAATTGCCACCCTATCTTTACTTTAGAGTGACTGACACACAATAACCTCCTAAATTGAATCTGACAGACATATTTGGTGTCATCATAGTTTTCCATCAATCCATCAGTTCTGTTCCGCTTATCATGGTCACAGTGGGGCTGGAGCCTATTCCAGATACCATAGGACAAGAGGCCTGGACAGGTCGCCAGCCTGTCGCAGGCCTAACACAGAGACAGACAACCATTTGCACTGACATTCACACATATGAGCAATTTAGATTAACCTACTAACTCAGTGTTTCCCAACCACTGTGCCGTGGCACATATGTGCGCTGTGAGAAATGATCAGGTGTGCCATGGAAGATTATCTGGTTCCAACTGATTAGTACTCTAAGCAATCTGCGTAGGTAACTTGTAAAACAATTACATTCTCCTCCACTAGAGGGCAGTACATCTACCTTCTTTAATTAAATTGGTTGTCAACTGCCAGTAAAACAAAAGAAGACGAAGAAATTACATGATAGCCATGCTGTGAGACAAGGCAGCGCTGCCTAATACAGATAAATATTTGAAAATAAATAGTAGTCAATCTGACCTGGGTGCTGGAGAAAATTTGACCCAGATGAAGGACCTAGGATGAGTAGTGGTCAGAAGAAAGCAAAAAGGTTCAAGGGGGGGTTCAAGGTTCTTTATTTGTCACATGCATAGTTGGGTGAATGTGCAGTAGTAGCAGCAAACAGGTGAATTCTGTACATTAATATGAATAGACATCTGACTATTTTACAGGATAGACAATATAAACATGTTTAAAATTAAAGGAATTTGAAATGTACATTGTTCCTTGGTTTAGTGTCTGGAAGAGTCCTGTCTCAGTCAATTATAGATGATGTGAGATGATGTGAGCGGGCGGGTGTGTGTGTTTAGGGCACGGATATACTGGGGACAAACCAAGCCAATTCCGCTATACCTGGCGGGGGAAAATTATCAATATGCTTTTTGGGACATTTTTTTTTGGGTGGTGTGCCATGGCTCCAAAAGGTTGGGAAACACTGTACTAACAGTATGTCTTTGGATTGTGGGAGGAAGGCAGATTATAATTTTCCTCATGGTTTAATTCAGGTGATGAAAGATTGAAAGACAGCTAATTTGTTCTTGTGTCAAAGATTTCTTTACTAATATTTTCTGGATTAAAAAACAACTACAACAGCAACCTGTGGACCTGCCTTCCAGCAGATCTAAGTGATGTTGATGTTGAATATAAGCAGGCAAGTGTCCCTGCATGGATAGGGTAAAAATAATGTTGTTCAGTTTGAATGCTGGATTAAGGGGTTTAACTTGATAAAGTGTTTCTTGCACAGCAGACATGGCTAAAATTCCCTAAAGTCAAATCCCCGTTATATCTGGGTCCCAACCAGACCAAAGCAAATGCTCAGACAGAATCTGGAAGGGCTTAGGAAGATTTCAGCTCTTGCTTTAGATCTTTGGCAATCTACTACACAGGTTTATGCCCTTTCGTTTGTGAAGCATGAAGACAAAAGGGACATCCTCTTACCACCGTCTGAGTTAGGCTTCTGGCAAGGATTCCAAGCTTCAAATGAAAACATAAAATTCAGTTTCCTTTTAACACTTTTACTTTATTAATTATTCATAGAAGTCCACAGTCTGGAAATATTAATCAACCGCTAGGCATTAGGGATACTTTTGTAGTTTTCCACACATTTTGTACTTCTGAAATTCATAAACAGCGCACACACATTCTCACAAAGAGCAGTATACATACAGTATACCACCAGTAGTAGTAACAGAGTAGTAATAATTGTCCTGTTCTGTTTGTGATGCAGTATGTTATTGAAATAAATTATCTTGGGTAACAAATTGTTTAAATCCTGATTAAATAAGTGTCATTGTTATTAATGTGCTGAATTACTCACTGCTTTTTCCGAACCATTACATCCTGATGATTCCTTCTTCATTTGTGTGTTTGTGTGTCTCTGTACATGTGTGTGTCTAAGTCAAGTCAAATATTACTGATTTGGTGTGATTTCAAGGTTTAATAAATTAAGCAATTCTTTGCAATGTTTAGATAATTGTAGAAAGCATTAGATTTAATTGATTACTATTTAGGGATGGGAATTGATCGGAATTTAGTGATTCAGATTCCATTATCAATATCACTTACCAATTATATTCCTTATTGATTCTTCAATGGGTTCTCATTGGCTCTGCTTTGACAGTCACCAACATTACTAGCCAGCAAATCAAAGATATGACATTCATGCAAATTGACTGCAGTCTGTGTGCTCAAAGACATACCAGGTCTTTTTTTTTGACAACCTCAATCAGGATTTTTTTCTTAACTATTTTTATTCATCTTTAGGCATGAAAAGATGAATGGTAAAAAATCCTGATTGAGGTTGTCATAATTCTTGCATGACAGGGTTAAATAATAATAATTACAATGAAACATGTCATACATCTATAGTACCATTAAAAAACCAGTGGGAGGCAAGGTATGGAGTGACACATCAGTGTCCAATGTAGTGGTTTATGTGCAAGTATACCATCAACATTGACAAAAATACAAGAAAACAGCCTTTGAATAGCTGTCCACTGAAGTGACCACAATGCGTGAAAGGGTTAAAGTAATCCATAAGGTAATACGTTCGTACTTCTCTGTAAAATATCCTAAAATGCACTGTCTCATTACCAGTTAACAATATAAACCTAATGGCTACAGCCCCACACACAAACACGAGCCCTATTCTAATGAAGAAACACATATGCAATCCTAGTATTTAAGTATGAACACAAAGCAGAGATGAACTGATTGTCACAGTGATTCTACTTTAGAAACATGAAGAGGTAGAAATGGAGGCTTCAAGGCTGACTGCTTACCAGTTTGTTAGATGTTGAAGTTCAGGGTTTGGCTGCTGGGCTGGGGTTAGCACTCACTCAGTTAACATCACCCTTGGTTCTTGGTTAGAACTCGAAGTTGTGTAAGCAGCGTAATGTCGCTGTTTCTGTCCTGGATGCAGGGCTCTCATTCTTTTGTGCAATTAAAAGCATGCTATGGATCGTTTTCCTCCTATTTTCCTACTATTGAAATCATTGATTGTAGTGAAAGTGCCAGGGGAACCGATAAGCATGATCAATAGGCAGGCAGACTAACAATTCCAATAAACTGACTGGGAACCGGTTCTCAATTCTTATCCCTACTTGCATTAGGGTGTTCTTATCACAGACAAACATTGCCAGTGGTGTCTTGATACTCTGGTAGTGGCCATTTTTGGATACCAACAGACAACAAGGTCAGCTTTCGAAGGTTGGAGGAGTTGTGGGAGGGTAAATAATAAATTTGTCGAATTAAAATGTGACCCCAAAGTGTCCTTTACAAGCATTCATATGTGACAAGATGGAAGTGAGGAGTCCTTCTGGCCATTGCCATAAACCCAGTGTGTCACTCTTAAAACCCTCTGAATATTCAGATATTGAATATTGATGCCCTTTAAAGAAGAACAAGCTGTTCTCATTCCTTTCACTGAGGAATGCTCAGGCGGACACTTGGGCTGATTTGATCTAACCTTCAGAGGCTGTTTCAAGTGAATGAACCAACAGCCATTGTTGACCTGTAGTACATATGGTATTGCCTTAAGGCTCCAGCTAACCACTCGTAACTAAGTAGAAATGTGAAAGTGAGAAGGTAACATCAGCGGTAAG
This sequence comes from Maylandia zebra, assembly GCF_041146795.1. Taxonomy (NCBI): domain Eukaryota; kingdom Metazoa; phylum Chordata; class Actinopteri; order Cichliformes; family Cichlidae; genus Maylandia; species Maylandia zebra. The sequence goes on from NC_135169.1 coordinate 27,507,722, forward strand.
TGTTGTTCTGTGCATAGACAAGTTTTCCCTGCATGAAATTTGAGTTTAACTGAAGGTTTTTAAGTTTGCAATGAATGGCACTTAAAAATCCTTAGGAGAAACCAAAGCATATGAATACCAGAATAATGGTGAAGAGAAGCAAACTGTGGGGATTTTTTAAGTCTGAAGGATGCACCAAGTAAAATCTACTAAAATCCAACCAAGAAAAAATAGCACTGGATTCCTCAGATATTCCTCCATCCTCTGATTTGTGTATCTAAAGCTTTGCTCCTCGAACACCAAAACAGTAGAGACATACATGCTATATCACAGTCAAGTGGTCTGCTACTGTTTAGAAAATGTTCAAATCAGGCTGGATTAAAATGAAGTATGCACAAAGTTGTGGAGCCTGTAACAACATAGTAATCCTAAATCAAATATTTAACATTGTCTTTTCTTGTGTACCATTTCTGTCTTATGGATGTTATTGGTGTAATAAGTGGAAAGAATGGTAGCAATATAAAGACCAGAACACAAAGACAAAGTAAATGCTTTCCATTGTGAATCAAAGTGTTGTGAAATACGATCTTTTGGAATTGCAAAGACACAAGGACAATCACAGAAAGAGAAAGAAAACAACAGATGGTGAGAGAAAGGGGAATGCTTGCGAGAGACTGCCAAGGGCAATAAATCAAAGAAATCGAAAATAAATAACAGAAAATGAGGAGGGAATTAGGACAGATGAAACTAAACATCACTCAAGGTCTTCTCAAAGTAACATCTCTTAACAGCAAGTGAATCTGCCCCAGCAAACTGAGACCTCAATACCAGCAGATGAATTTCATCAAAGCAAAAAATAAGAAAAAAATTGGTTGTTGATAAATGCAAACAGTAAATAAATATGTAGCTCAGATTGTCAGCTTCAGGTTGTGCCCTGTACTTAACTTCATACCTCTGTATGCATTATATACAGTAATACTTAAAATGTACAGTATATATCCGAAATACTTTATTAAAACATTCTTCAAATGCTGTGGCAGCTGATTGCTTCGCAGATTTAGATATTTCCTTGACATGATCTATGTACAGTGGCCAAGATCAGCATGAGTTCCCAGGTTACTCAATGACAAATTAAGCAGATAAAAGATCTGGAATTGATTCCAAGGACTGAACGCACATATGGGATCTTTTTTATGTACTCGCAGCACCAGATCCAGAAGTATGCAAGTAAAGGAGGTCATAAATAAGATGTAAACATAAATAGATAAATAAATAATCAGAGAAAGTAAAAACTTCATCAATAATCAGTAGTCTGGTTCATTCTTTAAAGTAATGAATAGGGCTGAAAGACTTCAGGAGGGAAATAAAGTGGATGGTGACAGAACCAAGTTGAGAACACTCTCAGCGGGTATCTCATTGTCCAAGTCTAAAATATAGGAATGCCTTCATGGACGTAAGTACAAAGAGTTTACAACATGCACACCATGGCTACAGTCAAGAACAAGAAGTCCATATTAGACTATGCCAAAACAAGCCTGCACAGCGTAAAAAAAATCCAAGATGAATAAAACCAAGACTAACTTGTATCTGAATGATGGGATTGTGATGACAGAAATAGCAGGGTGATGTACAGGGTTACAGTCTCTTCTCAGCTTCAGCCAGTGTAACAAAACAGGGTGTAAATGGATAACAATGCCAACACATTGAAAAAGTAACCCAAGAGTTTCTCAAGGCAAAGAAATGGGATGTTCTTCAGTGGCCAAGTCAGACAACTGACCTCAAACCGACAGAGCACACTGTTCACTGAAGGCAGAGAGAACCACAAACAAGCAGCAAATGACGGTGGCTGCAATAAAGCCCTGGCAGAGCATCCCAAGGGAGGAAAGACTGAATTTAGTGATGTCCATGGTTTATAGTCCAAAGGGAGTCATTTTCTGCAAAGGATTTTTAACAAACCATTCAAATCCTCATAATCCTTATATTAAACATGTCCAATTACTTAAAATGGGGAACTATAAAGTGGCTAAAATGTCTGAACAGTTAATGCAGTGATTTTATTAAAAACCTTGAATTAACGCTGAAAGTCACATTTTGATTGTTTGATTTAAATCCACTGTGGCGATGTACAGGGACAAACTATTTAAGAACAAAGGTCATTGTTCAAAAATGTGTGGACCTAATGGTGCATTGCATAATGTTGATATGGCAAACCTGTTAACAGCCATAATCTGTTTACACAGCAAACAGATACAGATACTGCATTAAAAGCACGTATGCCCACCTGTCACAAGTTAGGTAACCATTCCTGTTAGAAACATGTACTCTTTAAAGAACAGGTCTATTAAAAAATGATTTCTCCTTTGCAGTTTGAACTAGTGTGCCATGTGAGCTACTCTGTTAGAAAACATTTATATTTTTTTATTTTTCCCTCTAGTTTTCTTACTGAAAAAACAAAACAAAAAACAGTGTCTCAGTGAACATTTGCCAGTTGGTTGCTGAAGGCTATAACCAGTTTGAACTTGGCAATCTCAGGTGAGTTCATGAGTGTAGTAAGAGTATTATGATGCATTACACTGAATTATGGCCCAAAGAATGGATGTATAAAGATTTTAGGAACCATTTACCTGCGTAAACACAGCCTTTTTATTTAATTGCATACATCTAATAAAGTGCATTAATATGACTATTTGCCTACCATTCACATTCACTCTTCTCATAAGCTTGATTTAATGGAGGACTGGGTATGTTTGAGATTAAATAAATGAACATGCAGGCGCCGCATTTAAGAAATGTATGCAGAGCCACTTGCAGAACTTGAGGTTTAGTAATGAAGAAGAATCTGCATCTTCACATTAACTATCTGTTGAAAATCAGAGGCATTGTGTCTCGGTCTGAGAGCGCAGCTTGAATTTCTGTAGGCGGTGGCATCAACTCATCATGGGATTCAACATAACTCCACTGACAGTCCCTCTGTTGCTGATTCAGCAGCAGCAGCAATTTAAAAATCCCACATTGTCTTTACTCATCCTGTTTTTTCTCTTTCTCTGTCACTGACTTTTTTCTTTTATAGCACCTCTCATTGGTTGCTTTCCATTTCTCTTTCTAACCAGGTTCTTCCTTTCTCTATACACTTATTATCTGTACCTTTTCCCCCACGATAGAGCCCTTAGTGGTCTTCTCTTGCCTTTCCTCTGCCCTCTTCTTGTTTCTAAATCCTAACCTAGTGCCTTCGAAGGAATAAGAGACCAGGTGTTGAAAGCCGGCCGGCTGAATCACTCTTTTCATTGCCGTCACTCTGGGATTGTGTGGTTTAGCTCACCCACAGGCACAGACAGCTCAGGAGGAAGAGAATGAGGAGGCGAAGGGGAGGCGATAAGAAATTGATCTACTCTTTGTCAGTTTCTTGTTTACACTCGTGTGTCTTTTCCCAGAAACTTTTGTTCTGGTCCTGCCAGGTTCAATCTTTTTATCCTAGTTCTGCTTATGTCTTGCTATATTATGCCAGTTACATGTGGATTTAAAGGAGCTACACAGATAACAGCTTAATTTAAACATATGAGGATCCTTCGGTGACACTTTGTAGTGAATGAACGTAAGCATAAAATGTAAAGTTTTAGTATTGTTATCAAAGGCAGCTAATTGCTCTTAGAATTGGATGGCTCATGCCTTTATGCAACTCCTCCTCCTCTTACACCTTGCAGTGGCAGTCTAAGTCTTTGAGTATTACATGACCATAATGGTTAATTATTTACACCTGAAAAGAAGGCTGTAAGCAGCCAGAGGATTTAAAGGCTTGGCTTGGAAGGACAACCACATCTTACAAAATGTAAGATGCACTTTTTATGCTCTACATGCTGCAGTTATTTTCTTTGGCAGCTTATGAACCAGAATCATAGCATAAATGGGGGCTTATCCGGGATACCATTAGCAGTTAAGCTCACGTAACACCCAGACACTCTTGCATTTCCATTATCATGCCAGTAGGATTTGCAGAGGAGTGTAAGGCACTGTTAAACTGCAGCAGGATGAATTCAACTGGAATTGACAGATCAACAACAAAACCCAGTGATGCAGAGTAGATAGAATGGCTTTCTTATAACACCTACAGATGTATACCTATTAAAAAAAAAGTAGATCCCTCCTTTCTTTTAGAATTGGATTCATTGATTATTTGCCATTCTTACAAAAATACTTGATATTTTGAGCTATCTAACTTGTCCAAACCAACCCAGTCATCAGCAGTCTAATGCTACCAGCTTAGAATGCTTCTGTAATGCTCCCCTCTATTGCTTATACTTTGTCATACTTTTTTCTTTTTAAATAAAAATATTAGTGCATTCAATCCAGATCTACTGGATCAGAAATAAATACAGAATTAGAAACTAACTTAGATAACATTGGTATTGATTTGTCAGGCTTTTGCACAGTTCCCTTTGCCCCCAAACAGGTTTCAAGACATGAAAAGCTGCATAAAAGGCTGAGATTATTTGTTAAAGAGCTGTTTTCCATGTGATTGCATAGATTAAATTTTGCACTCCACCAGCAAAATGTAATCACAAGGATAAATTTATCTCAGAGGGGCCAGAGCCAACACTAGGTTTATGCTTTGTGGCATTCCCCAGCAGAGGTGGGTAGTAACGAGTTACATTTACTCCGTTACATTTACTTGAGTAAGTTTTTGAAATAAATGTACTTTTAGAGTACCTTTTTTGCACGATACTTTTTAATTTTACTTAACATTTACATTTATGAAGAAGAAACGGTACTTTTACTCCGCTACATTTCCAAAGTTCGACTCGTTACTTTTTAAAAAAAAAAAAATTAGTTTAACACATTAGATAACACGCCGCCAGTGAAGTATCCGGTAACTTTTTTACCAATCAGATGTGGCCATGCAGTCACATGAGCAGTTTGAAACTGTGGCGGGCAGAGCGGCCCAAGCGTTTCAAAGTAGCGGACACACGGAAAGAAGAAACATGAAAACATGGCAGAGTCTACGCTAGAGCTGAAGAGGATGAACAGCATTTTCCTCACATACAAAGAATGTTTCGCTTAAAAGCAGTACAGAAGAACAGCTATGTCTTCAGTGAGAGCCAAAACAAACCAACTTTTCAGCGTGAAACAACTCAACTCGTGTAACCTGAGGAAAAGGTAAGTTTTCTCTAAATATCTTTTTAGCTGTGGTTAGCTGAATGTCAGTTTTTTTTTTTTTTGTTTTTTTGCCTGTCCCGTTTGGCTCTTTTGCCATCAGAATTGTTGTCTAAAGGCAAAAAAAGATGCCCAACGGATTTACTTTACCAAATTGACCATCCCAGCCTTGCCATAATGGTCCATTTGATTCACCTTTTATTGTTTATTTTATTTTCACTTGCTGAATACGGGACAGACTTGACTGGGGGAAGGAAAGAGGGAAAGAGAAACAGCTGAGAAGAGGGACAGGGGAGAAGGGCAAAAAACCAAAAACCAACAGAATGAGCAGAAAAAAAAAAAAGAAGAAAAAAATGCATATATCAATCACCTGGATCACCTGCTGAGAAAGAAAAAAGAAAACAAGCAGAAGAGAACAAGAGTAATAGAATAAACAACATCACAATGATATATGGGAATATGACAGTAAATACTAAATATTAAACATTATTGTGCAGCACATAAGATCAACAGAACACAGTGTGCTTTGAGGTAGGAGCCAAAAAGGGTGTAGTTTGTGGGTGTGATCACCCGTGTGTACACCTGTGAGCATGGACGCGCTTGTTTTTTTAAAAGGTTCCTTCATGTAATGATCTGCTAGAGGGTGTGGGGGGGCCACAGCCCCGTCCTCCAGGGCATGAAGCAGGTATGGAGGAGATCAAAACTCCAGACATCCAGAGGCCCCCAGAACACAAGAGACCAAGGAAGACCAACAGAGGGGCAGCCGCGCCACTGTCCCAGAAAGAGCTGAGGAGAGTCCCAGATGAGGGCTCACTCAGCAGCCGCGGAGCAGAAGCCAGGGGGAGTTGCAGTGACGCGCCCGTGAGCTCCGCCGGCAGCCAGCTGTGCCAGAGTGACCGAGCCCCAGGCCCCAGGCGGGCACCCCACCTCCGAAGTGGCCCGAGCGAGCCCCAGGCTCCAGGCCCCGATAAGCGGCCGCCAAGGAGTGAGCCGGTGTGTACCTGGACGCCCATCCCCGGACACAAAGAACCACCAACGCACCGACACCTGAGGGAGTCCGCCATTGGCAGGGGAAGTGGTGGTGGTGGGAGATAGGCCTCCAAACCTTGGAGGGCCTGAGATGTCCCCAGAGAGGTGGCGCCTGACACCCAACCTGACATATAGACACAGACATACAGGCACACACAGATACAAACATTCATTCCCACCCTCATGCTCTCATATGCACTTACTCCACACTCAACCAACGTGGAGACAGACATAAAGAGACGCTGTACACACGATCACACTCCCCAAGCGTACTCTACGAACCGGGTCTAGGTACCTTTGCCCCTGGAGGGGGGAACTGCACCCAGACCCAGGTGGTGGCACCCAGACCCAGGTGGTGCTGAATGTCAGTCTTATGTTACAGCAGCTGTGTCGAGCTGCGAGTCATATTTTTGGCGCTACGTTGTAGTGAGATAAGTTTGTGGGTGTTTTGTGCAGCTTCGGCTGTCCTTTTAACTGCTTGCTGGTTAGCTAGCGTGAGCTATAAGCTAACAGCTAGCCTGGTTAATGACGCTAGAGTTCCACGCACATGCAAACAGCTCGTCTCTACTGCTTTAACTGTTAAAACAGAAGGCAATACTGCGGCTGACAGGGTTTATTATGTGAAACAGCAGCTTGTTTAGTTTAAACAGTCTGCATTAAGCTGGGCAAACACTGTGCGATTTTTTTCAGTCACGTTATTCAGCTCCTGCTCAAACTGTACAATTAAATCTCAGGGGTTAGAGCTTCAACAGCATTCCGAGGGAGACTGGGGACATTGAGTCCGAATGGACCATGTTCAGCGTCTCCATTGCCGAAGCTGCTGCATTGAGCTGCGGCCGCAAGGTGGTTGGTGCCTGCCGTGGTGGTAATCCCCGAACCAAATGGTGGACACCAGAGGTGAAGGGAGCCACCAGGCTGAAGAAGGAGAACTATCGGGCTTGGTTAGCCTGTGGGACTCCGGAGGCAGCCGACAGGTATCGACAGGCCAAGCGGAATGCGGCTCGGGCAGTGGCTGAAGCAAAAACTCGGGTGTGGGAGGAGTTCGGAGAGGCCATGGAAAAAGACTTTCGGACTGCCTCGAAGAGATTCTGGCAAACCGTCAGACGTCTCAGGAGGGGAAAGCGGTGCTCTACCTGCACTGTGTATAGTGCTGGCGGAGCGCTGCTGACGTCGACTGAGAAAATTGTCAGGCGGTGGAAGGAATACTTCGAGGACCTCCTTAATCCCACTGACACGTCTTCCGAGGAGGAAGCAGAGTCTGGGGATGAGGGGAATGACCCGCCAATTTCCGGGGGCGAGGTCACTGAGGCAGTTAAACAACTCCTTGGTGGCAGAGCCCCTGGTGTTGATGAGGTCCGCCCCGAGTTCCTGAAGGCTCTGGACGTTGTAGGGCTGTCCTGGTTGACACGCCTCTGCAATGTTGCGTGGAGATCAGGGGCAGTACCTGTGGACTGGCAGACCGGGGTGGTGGTCCCCATCTTTAAGAAAGGGGACCGGAGGGTGTGTTCCAACTACAGGGGGATCACACTCCTCAGCCTCCCTTGGAAAGTCTATGCCAGGGTGCTGGAAAGGAGAGTTCGTCCGTTAGTCGAACCTCGGATACAGGAGGAACAATGCGGTTTTCGTCCTGGTCGCGGAACACTGGACCAGCTCTTTATCCTCTCCAGGATACTTGAGGGTGCATGGGAGTTTGCCCAACCAGTCTACATGTGTTTTGTGGACTTGGAGAAGGCATTCGACCGTGTCCCTCGGGGTGTCCTGTGGGAGGTGTTGCGGGAATATGGGGTGTCTGGCCCATTGCTACGGGCCATTCGATCCCTATACAACCGTTGCAAGAGCTTGGTTCGCATTGCCGGCAATAAGTCGGACTCGTTCCTGGTGGGTGATGGGCTCCGCCAGGGCTGCCCTTTGTCTCCGGTTCTGTTCATAATTTTTATGGACAGGATTTCTAGGCGCAGCCAAGTGGCGGAGGGCTTTCGCTTTGGTGGCCTCAGAATCTCATCTCTGATTTTTGCAGATGATGTGGTTCTGTTGGCTTCATCGGGTGAGGGCCTCCAGCTCGCACTGGAACGGTTCGCAGCCGAGTGTGAAGCAGCGGGAATGAGGATCAGCACCTCCAAATCTGAGGCCATGGTTCTCAGCCGGAAAAGGGTGGAGTGTCCACTCCGGGTCGGGGATGAGTTCCTGCCCCAAGTGGAGGAGTTCAAGTATCTCGGGGTCTTGTTCGCGAGTGATGGGAGAAGGGAGCCGGAGATCGACAGACGGATTGGGGCTGCAGCTGCAGTAATGCGGACGCTGCACCGGTCCGTCGTGGTGAAGAGGGAGCTGAGTGTAAAAGCGAAGCTCTCAATTTACCGGTCGATCTACGTCCCTACCCTCACCTATGGCCACGAGCTGTGGGTAGTGACCGAAAGAACGAGATCGCGGATACAAGCGGCAGAAATGAGCTTCCTCCGAAGGGTGGCTGGCCTCTCCCTTAGAGATAGGGTGAGAAGTTCGGCCATCCGGGAGGGGCTCAGAGTAGAGCAGCTGCTGCTCCACATCGAAAGGAGCCAGCTGAGGTGGTTCGGGCATCTGACAAGGATGCCCCCTGGGCGCCTCCTGGGTGAGGTGTTCCAGGCATGTCCCACCGGGAGGAGGCCCCGGGGCAGACCCAGGACACGCTGGAGAGATTATATCTCTCGGCTGGCCTGGGAACGCCTTGGTATTCCCCCGGATAAGCTGGAGGAGGTGGCTGGGGAGAGGGAGGTCTGGGCCTCTTTGCTTAGGCTGCTGCCCCCGCAACCCGGCCCTGGACAAAGCGGATGAAGATGGATGGATGGATGGGTTAGAAGTTCATAGGTCACGATGCAGGGTCTCACACTATACGGCCTGATGCTCTGATGCGACCTGAGTGCTCAAACTGTGCGTCCATAACATGAAGCTTATCATACAAAATCTGTCTCTCGCTCTCCCTCTCTCTCTTTCACTCACACAGACAGACAGACAGACAGACAGACACACAGACAGACAGACACACACACACACACACACACACACACACACACACACACATCAACTTTGTTAAATTACTAATGAAAAACATTGACCAGGCAGCTGTGATTGAGCAGCAATGTCCATCCAACTCTTTTCATGGTTGTTGTAGTCGTGATAATTTTGTGAGGCCACATTGAAAAGCCTCGGATATGAAAGCGTAGAGCTGCCACCCAGGCAAAAGAAAAATAGAGCTATATCACGTTATAACATGAAAAGTTTTCTTACAATATACCTTTCCACGTTTGAATAATATAATATCACGTTATTACAATAAACATAATTATCACGTTCGTACAATATAAATATTGTATTGTACAAACATGGTATTATATTGTTCAAATGTGAAAGGTATATTGCACGAACATGAAAAGTATATTGTTAGAACAATAAACTTTTCACGTTATAATGTGATGTAGCTCTATTTTTCTTTTGCCTGGGTGGCAGCTCTACGCTTACGTACTCGGATGAGCTTGCCTCATCCTACAAGTTGTGCCTCCATCTCTTGTGTCCAGATCACACGCTGCACTGCCGTGCTGCTCCACCTTTTCTCTTTCATTTCTGTGTTTGTGCGTGCGCAGTGTGAGAGGCTGCATTGAGGGGCGACAGGATTTCAAACTGGTTTGATTATCATGCGACCATACGATTGATGATTGGGAGCTGGTCGTGAGGTGTTAACTACTTTTCGTTACCCCATGTATACTACACGATGCACACACGATTAAGGCAAAACTTGGGCCAAACGGTTGCGCGACTGAAAAATCGGCTCAAAATGGGCCAAAAATCGCACAGTGTATGGCCAGCTTTTGGAGGCTAGCTCCAAACAAACATCTGCAGCTTGGCAGTGTATACAGCACTATAATGACCAGACCTAATTCTTTTGAAAACCATACATCTTTCCACAGGTCCCCACTTCATCAGACATCACCTGGACTCAGAGCTGGATGAGGCCAGCACAAACAGCAGCCTAACCGACGAAGATGATGGATCCATGGGGTCAGGAAAGCCAGAAGCAGAGGAACTGGAGAGGTACCTTTCATGTCCATTCACTGGAGGTGTGGATCTATTGCATGGCGTTCCTCACATCAAGAAGCTGTCGATCAAAGTCAATACAGCTCTTCCTGCATCTGGAGCTTGTGAAGGACTTCTCAGTCATGCAGGACTCCTGTTCACTGCTAAACAGTTACAGCTTCACAGCAAGAACCTTGAGAGCAAACTGCTGCTGAAGCTTAACCATCACTTCACTGAGTGAAGAAATGGCACATTTTTGCTAAATATGCAGAAATAGATGCACACCCATACAACTTATGGTAAACTGAGCTGCCTTGTATGAACATATGTTGAAGCTGCCTCGTTCTGTTTTCTCTGAGGCTGCTGTGCCATTTGGAGCAAAAATGAATATAAAGTTTACAGCATATCTTGTCACTGGAAATTGTTTGCACTGTTTATATGTTTATATTATTTACTGTAGGTATTGGTGAAAAAAGCTTTATGTTGTGAAAACTGAAATCTGGAAATTAGAATTGTTGTGCCTTATTTTGTTGATCTTTTTATATATATTCCTTTTGAAAATGGTAAAATTTGTATATTTATTTATTTTTGTTTGTCTGATAACATTTATTTAAAAAATAAATCTGACATTTCGAGTAGTCTTTTCGCCAAGTACTTTTTTACTCGAGTAATTTTTTTGACGACTACTTTTCACTTTTACTTGAGTAATAATATTTTAAAGTAATGCTACTCTTACTTGAGTACAATTTTTGGATACTCGACCCACCTCTGTTCCCCAGCACGAAGTTATGATAAATGACCAATGATTAACAAAGGAAGTTCAGAGTGTTTTTAATAAAACTTGAACTTACACTGCTGCTGAAACTGAATAATGCCAAGGCATTACCACATGTAGTGCAAATAATGCATTTCCAAATTACTCAGCTGGACTGAAAACACCTGGTTTAATTTCACAGTAAATTTTGATTCTGTCTAAGACTCTGTCATTTTTTCTACAATATCAGTATCAGATCCTTTCTATTCAGTTTTTTGACATACCACTACGCAAAACGAGAGGCCGAATGTACAGAACCAATGCTAAACTATTCTAATAAATAATCAATAATTTGACAATTACCCAAAATAAGTCAGCATATTCATACAGCCAGACTTCCAAATCACCATCTGTAACATTTCCAGCATTTCTTTCTGGAGAGAAACGTTTTTCTTATATGTGTAATCACTGTATTTTCTATTTATAGTGTATTGTGATTTTATGTCAATCTTACTGTACAGTAAATCTTTTTTGTGTACTGGAATGTAAGAGCCCAACAAGGGATATTTGCAACAGCTACAAACTCTATATAAAGCACATCAGTATCACTATGTCAACTAAATAACTACAAATATATAAAAACATATCTAAAATATCTGTTAAAAAATCCAAAACTATAAATATCTGCTCCCCAATAAATAATTGCATACTGAGAAGTGACTAAATGTAAATTTGTTGAAATGTCCAGAAAACAGTAGCAGGGAAGAAATTGTTTTACAGCTAATTAAAAGAAAACATCTGCTCTTACTTATTTTATTATATTAATTACATGATGATGATAGCAGCATAAATTCAAAGATTTTAGCAAACTGAATTATAATTTGAAGTAGACCTGAGGAACAAACAGTCCTTTTTTTATATCTCAGAAATTATTCACCTTTAAAAGTAGAACGCTATCGTGTTTGGCACAGTCGATGTTAATTCAATAACTTCCCACAATATTCCAGGAATTGACAGACCCTTTGGGGACAGAACGTTGCTTTACTAAGTAATGCTGTCTCAGTCGATCAGCGAGTTTAAATTGGAGTTAAAGTCACATCCTCAGCAGTCTTCTTCCTCTTTCTGAATCCCTGTCCACAGTGCCAAGTTCCCACAATGCCCTTGGGCGGTGTTCACAGAGAATTTTGTGCATGGGTGTTTGTGACAGTGATGCATCTGTCTTCCTGTCTGTGGACATTAGTTTAAAAAAAAAAAAAGAAGAAGCTTTGAGAGATCACCGCTTTCAAAGTCGTGGTTCTCCTTTCGCCTCACCACACACACACACACACACACACACACACACACAGGCTCAAACAGTGTAGCTAATGGCAGAAGACAGGTGAATATGACCACATGACTTTTTTGGTGTAATTTTTCTTACTGTCAGCTCGCACACAAGGCAGACCCAACAATGTCAACACACGCAGGTGATGTCTTTGTCCATTATATTCACCTTCCAAACTTCCAAACACGACCATGTGGTTCAGCTGCGGGTTGTAGCTGTACAATGCGTGTGGGTATCTCAGCAGGCTGGCTGTGTGAGCAGATGCCAGCCCCCCAGTGCTACTTTGAAGGTACTATCAGTGCACACATGTATCAAAAGAAAGAGCAGATACACAAAAATAAATAAGATCTTTTAACATTTAAACACCAAGAAGCCTGATATCTGGGACAGGCCTCTGGTTGAGGTGCGCACATTTTCTATCATTACAAACATCCTGGGTGGTCTGTTTTTTTGTTTGTTTGTTTTAGGGGGGTGTTCCCCCTGTATTAGTAATCTGCTGATAATATTCAGTTTGAACTACAGTTCAAATTAAACACCTGGTCACGTCTACATCCCTAAAACATTACATTTTCAAAGTTCATTTTAGTAGATTCACTCACAGCGGGGGTGAATCTGCCTTCATTTTTAATGTTAAGCTCAATTGCATTCGTGGCATTAGCTAATAGCAAGCCATCCTGACAGTGCTGACCACTGAAAGAATAGATCGTCCACAATGGCAAAAGCCACCTTAGCTTATTAGGCCACAATTCACTTTTATGTATTTTCTTCTTCTGGTGGAGTTTAAATGTGCTTCACAAGATTGGTTGCCAGGCAGCTGAGAAAACATTCGATGCTAAGTAACAGTAGGCCTAAACAACTGAATGTAATTGTAATCCATTACAATTACTCAGAGTAATGTGCAAAAAACTACTAATACTAAAAATACTAATAATTTAAATGCCTTTCATTACAATTCTAATGTTTGCATCTATTCTATATGTAGGAATTTTTGGGGGGCATTTTTGCAGGTCTGCAAAGCCACCAGGATAAGTTTGAGGCCGAGATGCACTACAAGGAGCTGTTTCTATTTCTGTATTCTAGCATGTCTGGCATTCATTTGGCTGTACTGAATTTGCACCATTTCTGTCTGACCATCAAATCAATTGTGTTGCTTTAAGCAACCTGAGCCTCCTGCCTGCAGCCTCAGCCGACCACGCCAATGCAGTGGGACATTACTGTCAAACAAGGCTTTCATTGCTGGGGATTCTGCTATATTTTCCTTCTGAAATAAGGAAATAAAATAATACAACTGAACTATTCTGTGAAGCTTGCTTATCGGCAGTGAAAGTGCTGTCAGTATCGCAATGCTTTGTATCAAACCTGAGGAAACATGCTACGCGATTACTCATTTATCAAAGTTCAAAACCCAATCTATGCTTCGCTTTCTGCCATCCCGTAGGTAACATATAGCTGGGCATCTTTTAGCAATAGGTCCTACAATACACCAAAGACTGTATGCATGAAGCTACAGGACATAGCAGGAGTTTAAGATGAAGTTGTAACGGAACAGTAAAGAGTAGTTCTGCTATATTCTGCGTGTGGATTTTTGTGTGTTGTGTGTCCATCATTGTAGGTGGAAGACACTTACTCCCATTTGCTCTGCTTTGTTGTTGATAAGCTCAGACAAATCCACTCTGTCGCTCTAATCTGAGAGATTTAGGAATGTGTTTGTTCTGCTCTCTCACTGGAGCCAATGAAACTAACCCAAACACACACAATATGTTGGTGTATTGTTGGATATGGAAGAATTGAGTCATCAGTGTGCCACATGACCTCTGTCTTGGTTTGTGGCCAACGCAGTCTTTCTTTCTCTCTCATCAACAATCACACAGCATACAGTCATTCCATGAAGAGACAATGATCCGACTAGCAAATATTAGTCTGTACAAAGCCTCAAATAATTAATTCTTCTGTGTGACTGAGCAGCATTGTTTTCTTATGACTATAAAAAAACATTGCAATGAGCCACACTGTGAGCCACACTGTGATACTGCCTAGCATACAACATAGTTTTCTGTGCTGTAAGGCTATCCTGGTGTGCAAAGTATTAAATATTATCCACCTGTAAGACTTCATGTGGATTAAATCTAACAAAGTAGTCAAATGGTTGTTCAGTTGCAAACAAACACTAAAGTTTTGTTTTCCTATGGGCTATAATCAAGAATAGACTCAGACATCCATAAAGAATACAATTTACAAGGCTAAGTAGCGTTAGAGGCTATAGTGTGCTTGCTAGCTTGTAGAAGTAAGTGCCATGCTGCCATGATAATTTTGGATGTAAACGGAGATGATAAATTAAATACTTGTTAGGTTTCAAAGGCTTAGCTGACACAAATAGTTTTACACAAAACTAATCTGTCAGTAGGTTAATATAAACTCAGCAGCACATGCAGAAGTTTGATTGACTGGGTTAAACTGGGAAAGAAGGATGTTGCCACTATGGCGGCACCTACGTTTTGGATGCTTTTTAATATTTTCTATTAGAATTTTGAAGGCTCATAATTAGTGTTTTAGCAATACCATGTTGGTTTTTAAAGCCAAAAAGTTACTATAGCTGAATGACATGAGTGCTAATTCAAAAACTACAGCTAGCTAGCTTTGTTAGCATGCTGCATTCATAAACTATGAGACCTATGAAAGCTTGTGTTTTGCCAGTGAGGGAAAAAAAATCCCATCCATAAATCAAAATTTCTGGTTATTATTTTTCAAAATTTCCTGAAGGTTAAAATCTGGAAATTTCAGATCATTAACTTAAAATGTTGACTTTCTGAGAAGTTTGGATCAGTAAGTCTACCTAGTGAGATACCTCACTTAGAGTTTTGGGTTTTCAAAGAAGTCAGAAATTTTGAAAGAAAGAAATACGAGATAACTTAAATTCAACTTACCTCTGTTTGGCAAAAATTAGTTTTGCAGTAGCAGAAAAAAAGTTTTCATAGATACCTGCTAATAAAAAAGCTTAATAAATTCCTATAATGTCGTTATACAAAACTGCAGCACAAACTTTTTGGATGGTCTCTCCCACACAGCAAGTCTAAATTAAAAATTATTTTATAAGGCACCAGCAGCACAAACACAGTTAAAAGATCCAGGTTGCCAACTCTGCTTACTGGAAATAAGCTCTAGCAGTTGCTAATAAAGGGATGTTGGGATATAGGACACCTGTCAAAGTGGCCACAACCCTAGCATTCAACCCCCCACAACATCAAGGCTGACCGCATGCTTTAAACGCTATAAATGGATTGATTTGCTTTTGGAACCAGCTTAAATTGGACATTTTTCAGCCCTGGAGGCTGTCATTCAGGTACTACACTTGAGTATGTCAAGTATGTCTATTTGTGTCTTCCCACGGCTGAAAGAAGACACTAGAAATAGTCAGAGAATCAGGAATGACCTTGACCCTTGTTTGTTGATGCTTGGTTTAAATTATTTGGGATTTCACCGCACAGAGGTTTGGATTCAGAAACGACATTAGCAAAATGGTTGATAAGCCAACACTTAATAAGCTGGTAGGTTTACGTCTTCCTTTTAGGAAAAAAAAGAACAAATAAGCTTGATGGTGAGAGTCACGGCAGCAATAACAAAAAAGAGACTAACTTTTTTTTAGTCTTTTCAAGGGATTTTCTAGCAACAAATATTGCCTGCCTTGTCCTTAAAAGTGATACGGTGCTTGTAGCCTGAGATGCAAACACAGAGGATAATTTCTGGTAATGACTTAATCCCCTATCCTCTTTCACCTGTTCTCCTTTGATCTTGCTTGGGTTCAAATATTTGCTGCAGCAGGATTATGCTTTGATACTGTCAGAAATTATGGCATAAAATTATGATAAAAGTAAACGTCGTGATAATAAATTACTTTGAGTAAAAGCTTCTGACAGGTCCTGCTTACTTCAAAGTCACCCTCTTTGTTTAATTTCAGTTTTTTTCCCCACAATCCTTTCATCAATGAGTCATAGTGGATGTTGTCTCATTGCTGGTGGCTGGCCTGTTTCACCGACACCTGAACTGTGCATCACTCGTCAGCCTTGGTGTTTGTCTCTTACTTTAATTTTGGTACAAGGATGCCTTTAATACACCCCAGGACAGGATGTGCTGTCCTACACACTAATGCTCTCTCTCTCACTCACACACACACACACAATCGTATTTGGAACAAGGAC
Source organism: Maylandia zebra (assembly GCF_041146795.1). Taxonomy (NCBI): domain Eukaryota; kingdom Metazoa; phylum Chordata; class Actinopteri; order Cichliformes; family Cichlidae; genus Maylandia; species Maylandia zebra. Next base: position 27,524,196 of record NC_135169.1, read on the forward strand.
ACCTTTGATCGTGTTCCTCCTGGGTTGTTTATATCTGCATTTCCAGATGTGTCAAACAAAATTGAAAACGGGCATGTATTGATGCATGATGAGCAGCACATACATCATTTCAACAATGTGTGTAATTTCCATTCTCTTATCTGGACAAGTGAATCCTCCTATCCACATTTCCTTCACTTTTGCTGCTCTCTGGATTGTTTTGGGGGATTAGTGTTATCTGTTGTGTCACCACCCACCTTTACACTGTACAGACAGATAACTTCATTAGCAATTTTTCACAAGGTAATTGGATCCTGGGTTTTTAGATTTGCCTTCAACGCAAACAAATCTCTTTTGGTGGATGAGTCAGTGTGAGCTTCAGGGCAGCACCAGAATACATAATGAAGAGGTCCGTGTTTTGTTGAAGGGCACTTCAGTGACATTGCTGAGGACAAAATGGAAGTTCATTTAAAAGGAAACTTTTTCATTTGAAGCAATCAAATCACAATGGCAAACAGGTTGGTCAGGCTACGTGTCACTTAGCACCATTTATCAGCTGGACTTGTGATCTGTAAAACTGGAAACTATCTTAATATGTTTGGGTCCACGTTAGCTCCATCCATCCATCCATCCATCCATCCATCCATGTTCTTAACTGCTTATCCAATTGATGGCAGACAAGCAGCAGCAACAGTCACCTTGCATCTGACTTGACCATGCTTTTATTTTGTACTGTTTTTTACTCAATATGGGGCAAACAGTTTGGCTTGCTTTGTGACTAGTGTAGTAAACAGGCATCTAAGAAATCTCTTATCTAGTTTTGATGAGTGAAATGTATTTTATTTTTATATTACGTAATTAAGAGATCTGACAAATACTAAAAGTACTGGACTGCACCTTTTAATCACTAAAATGGACAATGCTATGGGCCTATTTTTCTAGACTTTGGCCTGGGGTTCCAGTGAAGGATAATCTGAATGCTTCAGCTTACCCAGACATTTTAGTTAATTTTAGTTTTCAACAGTTCCTTTTCTTTTCCGGCATAACTATGCAACAAGCACAATGCAGTGATCATAAAGACATGGTTGATTTGGAAGAACTTTGCTGGCCTGCACAGATACCTGACCAGACCAACATTAAATACCTTTGGGATTAACCAGGACTTAGATTGTGAGCCACATTCCCTCAACAAACATCAGGGTCCGATCTCTAAAATGTTCTTCTGGAATAATGTGCAGATATTCCCACAAACTCTAAAACCTGTTAGAAAACCTGCCCAGAAGAATCTAAGCTACATTTTAAAATGGGATGTCATCAAAATGGCTGTAGGTGTAATGTGTTCATGGACCTACAGTGGGGCAAAAAAGTATTTAGTCAGCCACCGATTGTGCAAGTTCCCCCACTTAAAATGATGACAGAGGTCAGTAATTTGTACCAGAGGTACACTTCAACTGTGAGAGACAGAATGTGAAAAAAAAATCCATGAATCCACATGGTAGGATTTGTAAAGAATTTATTCGTAAATCAGGGTGGAAAATAAGTATTTGGTCACCTCAAACAAGGAAAATCTCTGGCTCTCACAGACCTGTAACGTCCTCTGTAAGAAGCTTTTCTGTCCCCACTCGTTACCTGTATGAATGGCACCTGTTTGAACTCATCATCTGTATAAAAGACACCTGTCCACAGCCTCAAACAGTCAGACTCCAAACGCCGCCATGGCCAAGACCAAAGAGCTTTCGAAGGACACCAGGAAAAGTATTGTAGACCTGCACCAGACTGGGAAGAGTGAATCTACAATAGGCAAGCAGCTTGGTGTGAAAAAAATCAACTGTGGGAGCGATCATCAGAAAATGGAAGACATACAAGACCACTGATAATCTCCCTCGATCTGGGGCTCCACGCAAGATCTCATCCCGTGGGGTCAAAATGATCATGAGAACGGTGAGCAAAGATCCCAGAACCACACGGGGGGACCTGGTGAATGACCTGCAGAGAGCTGGGACCAAAGTAACAAAGGTCACCATCAGTAACACACTACAACGGCAGGGAATCAAATCCCGCAGTGCCAGACGTGTTCTGCTGCTGAAGCCAGTGCATGTCCAGGCCCGTCTGAAGTTTGCCAGAGAGCACATGGATGATACAGCAGAGGATTGGGAGAATGTCATGTGGTCAGATGAAACCAAAGTAGAACTTTTTGGTATAAACTCAACTCATCGTGTTTGGAGGAAGAAGAATACTGAGTTGCATCCCAAGAACACCATACCTACTGTGAAGCATGGGGGTGGAAACATCATGCTATGGGGCTGTTTTTCTGCCAAGGGGACAGGACGACTGATCCGTGTTAAGGACAGAATGAATGGGGCCATGTATCGTGAGATTTTGAGCCAAAACCTCCTTCCATCAGTGAGAACTTTGAAGATGAAACGAGGCTGGGTCTTCCAACATGACAATGATCCAAAACACACCGCCCGGGCAACAAAGGAGTGGCTCCGTAAGAAGCATTTGAAAGTCCTGGAGTGGCCTAGCCAGTCTCCAGACCTCAACCCCATAGAAAATCTGTGGCGGGAGTTGAAAGTCCGTGTTGCTCGGCGACAGCCCCAAAACATCACTGCTCTCGAGAAGATCTGCATGGAGGACTGGGCCAAAATACCAGCTACTGTGTGTGCAAACCTGGTAAAGACCTATAGTAAACGTTTGACCTCTGTTATTGCCAACAAAGGTTATGTTACAAAGTATTGAGTTGTATTTTTGTTATTGACCAAATACTTATTTTCCACCCTGATTTACGAATAAATTCTTTACAAATCCTACCATGTGGATTCATGGATTTTTTTTTTTCACATTCTGTCTCTCACAGTTGAAGTGTACCTCTGGTGCAAATTACTGACCTCTGTCATCATTTTAGGTGGGGGAACTTGCACAATCGGTGGCTGACTAAATACTTTTTTGCCCCACTGTATATGTGTGTCTCTGTAATGTAATGTCTTGCTAAATAAGGTTGCTAGCATTAGCTGAGAGTGAAAACCCCCATAAGCGCTAACATGCTAAACAGACGTTTAAGTCTTTGACTTGGTTCACTAAAATAATTCTACTTTGTTTTGCCTTCTACCAGGTGTGAAGCGCAAGGGTAATTCTATATGTTCAATAAAAAATGAATAGTAGTTTGTTTCCCCCAGAAGAAATATTGGTATCTGCCTTATTTAGCTGAAATGGTAGACATTGTAAGTTGGGGAAGCACTGCTAACTCTAATTTGTAACTCTGAATTACATTGAAAAACAATGTAATTCAGAACAAAAGCGGCAAAATCGAAAGTGGCACTTAACTTCTAAATCCAAACTCTGGTACAGAAACATGTAGCACACACAAAAAACAGAGATGACAAACACATCCTCTGAAAACGGACAAAAGGAAAGAGAGGCTATACACACAGAGACCCACTGAGGGTAATCAAGGCAAGAGGAAACAGCTGGGGAATGAAGAAAGCTGAAAGCAATTAAGGTAATGACAAAGGAGGAAGTGGAACTAAATATAACTAAAGATACAAAATATAGGAAAGAATTAAACAAAGTTTAAGACTACATAACAAGATACAAGAAACACAAAGGCTACTCTAATAAACAGAGAAACACAAAAATGAACATAAAGCAAAATAGTCACTAAAACTGAACTCAGAATAATAACCATCAAATGAGAATGAGACTGTCTACTACAATAATGAAAACGAAGTCTCTAAAGTAACAATGAAGAAAAAGAAAACTAAAAATTCTCAAAAACAAGCAGAAACCCACAGATCGCGACGGTCCTTGATAAGAGAACAGATCCATATCAAGATATGTCAGCTTAAAGTCAGCCTGTGTTTGCAGGTTGTATCACAAACACCACTGACATTTGAGACACAAAAGGCAAAGCATTTTAATTAACACATGCTTCCTTCAGTTATCGCTCTGTCAGGTGGGTGCACTTGATGTTTCTCTGAAATGTCAGGGGAGTTTTGTTAGTTTTCACCCACCTGCTCTTCAACTTCACCTGCTTAGATTTGCTTTTTATGTTGCATGACAGTGATGTGCATGTAATCAAAGTCTGCACCAGCTTAACAGCAAACTTCATTCTTAAAATATATTTCTATTTTATGTTCCAAATTAGGAATTTTCCTAACTTTAAAATATATGGAAATGTGGCTGAGCAAATATGGAATTGTGGTTTTAAAAACATGGAAATCCTGAATGGGACATTCCAAAAAAAAGTGAGCAATACTCTTTGGAGAAAAATAAATGGTAATACAAATAAATGAATGAAACATAAACAGGGAATAACAATGAAGAATTAAAATGATGGAAGACATGAGAGGTAGAGAGATGGATGAAGGTGATTTGTAGAGACGAAAGGTGAGAGAAGAGAGGTGGTGGAAATGATGAGGCAATTGAAAGAAGCAGTCAGTTTCAGCCTGTCCCTTCCTTGTTGGCTTGGAGTGAATACATCGTGTGCTTCATCATGTATTTGTCATCAGGCCTCCCAGACAAATCACTATTCCTTTATTGTTCTGAGCAGGCAAAGTGACTCTAATTCTGCTGGTGATCGAAAAACAAAATTATAGAGCGTCAGTGAGAGCAGAGATGGAGGGAGGGAGGGAGAACGTGGCGTGAACCTCATGAATGGTGTGAGTAACGAGAGACGGGCTGAGAAACGACTGATCAAAGACGAGCTCGGCAAATGAAGGATGAGCGCAAGGAAGGAATTACAATGAAGGTATGATTCACCGAGAAGTGAATGAATATGGGAGTGCGTGAATGGCACGAGTGATTAAGGTATGGACGGGCGGAGAAACAAATTGAGTAATTGGGAGGTGGAGCAAGAAGAGGAGGCAATGATGAATGAGGGAAAGGTGACGGCACAAGGAGGGGAAGGAGACTTTGAGAAAATGTCACTTCTGCCTCATATTCCACTAAATAAACAGTTGTGTTTTCTAAACAACATTTCCTCTTTCAAGGTCTGTAGCTTGAAAGAGGAAATGGGCACTATTAATGAAAACAAATAATAACATATCTATTTTTAACTAGTGACAACCTCTGGATTACTTTAAAGCACAGGTGTTGAACTCCAGGCCTCGAGGCCTGGTGTCCGTGCAGGTTTTAGATGTGTCCTTGATCCAACACAGCTGATTTAAATGGCTAAATTACCTCCTCAACATGTCTTGAAGTTCTCCAGAGCCCTGGTAATGAACTAATATTCTGATTCAGGTGTGTTGACCCAGGGTGATATGTAAAACCTGCAGGACACCGGCCCTCGAGGCCTGGAGTTCGACAAACCTGCTTTAAAGTAATGGCCAATCTTGCTTTCCTACATTGTATTTACAGAAGAAAATCAGGTATGTGGGCTGTTTTGGGGAGGTTAGGATACTCTACTATCTACAATCTGCAGCAATAATAATACTATGATTTTACAATGTAAATCTCAGCTGTATCTGTGTCGTATAGGCAGGGTACACCCTAGACTGGCTTAAAAGTAGCATTTCAGAAAAGGAACATCATACCAACATACCAATATGGTGGTAGTAGTGTGGTGCTCTCGGGCTATTTTGCTGCCTCAGGTCCTGGAAGACTTGCTGTGGTAAAATGAACCATGGATTCTGTGATCTACCAAAACATCCTGAAGGAGAATGTCTGGCCATCTGTTCAGGACCTCAAGCTAAAGTGCACTTGGGTTCTGGAGCAGGACAATGATCCTAAACCCACCAGTAAGCCCACCTCTGAATGACTTAAGAAAAACAAAATAAAGACTTTGGAGTGGCCTGGTCAAAGTCCTGACCTGAATCCGATTGAGATGCTGTGGCATGACCTTAAAAAGGTGGTTCATGCTTGAAAACCCTCCATTTCCTCCACAGTCTGTAAAACACTCATTGCCAGTTATCACAAACGCTTGTTGCTGCTAAGTGTGTCCCAACCAGTTATCAGGTTTAGGGTTCATTTTTTCACACAGGGCCATGTAAGTTTGGATTTTTTTCCTCTTAATAATAAACTAGGGCTGTCAACGTTAACATGTTAATGCGTCATCATGATTAATGTGATTACAATCTTTATCGTATTTTACCCATCTGGAGCGCAGAATGGACAAACTGCCTGAAATATGTTGATAGAGACATTTCTGGGGTCATTCTGCGCTCCAGATGGGTAAAATACGGCAAACACTTTTAACATCTTAATTGTGTAGACATTTTTTGCCCATCAAAAGCCCTCATGCAGTAACATAGACCACAGTCTAACATCAAAAACTGTATGACAAACACCTTTGAGAAATTTTTTTTTTTTCTTGTTCACACTAAAATGCATAAACTGACTAGCTGGTCATCCAAAGGCTGAGTGTGCAATCCCTTGTGATTGTAAGGTGATATCACAAGTCACCCAGTAGGAATCAACCGCTCGACAACCAATCAAGGTTCAAGTCAAAATGACTGTAATCACTCTCAGATTTGCAGGATTGCAAATAATTGTTGTCTGATTTATAAATGCAGATTGCCAACGCGTTACCAGCAATCTAATTCAGTCTTCCTGTTCCTATATATTCCTACAGCAAGGGAGCTTTGCCAACTACAGTGCCAATGTCATTTTGCAGTTCAGTGGCTATCCTGCATCAATTATCACTACTATCACAATTTGAAGGACTCTGTTAATTTCTGTTTCAAACCTGTGAGTTGTCCTATCTGACCCCGAAAGGAAAAACAAACAGAACCGAACAAAAAACATGTTAAACCTAAGTCTGTAAATAAGCACAAACTGCAGAAAACTACAAAAGAAAAACACGGTTAATCCTTGTGCTTTAAGTGATAACAAATTAGTGTGTTTATCTATTTACAAACCTATATACAAAAACCCTGTTGTTTTCCCCACAAGACACAACACACAGAACCATCACAGATGTTTGGAGAGGACAAAACCACTGTCACTTACTGCCAGGGGAATGCTGCTGGAACCAGAGTTTTTAGAATGGCCAGATGTTAGACCAGATAAGGACCAATTAGCAGCTAACACACTGACAGCCCAACCCATGGGTCGAACCAGTCAGGAGACTTTCCAGTGGTATCGCAAAGATCTTCAAAAGTAGAGACATAACATTGTCATACTAAGACAGTTCACAGAAAAAAACTCTTAAATATAATGAAAACAGTCAGGGTAACAGTAGTTAATGTGAATTTCTGTGTAATATGAGTTTCCATGTTTATAGGCGGAAACAGATTTGCAACGTATAGCAAAAGTAAATGCCAAGTTGAACCTATTCAATCTCGAACTATGAGCAGACTGACTCTGTATTATTCACGTTTCATTTACATCTTGATGCACCAAAGTTGTACTCAAGACAACTAACCGCAAATGGTTGCATACCTGGTTTTTACAGTGTGACTGTATCATTAAACAGAGAGACACACAACAGTTTAGAGTCACCACAGTCCAAATATCTCTTGAGCCCACTGTCCAAATGTTTTTGGACTGTGGGAGGAAGCGAGAGAACCCACACAGGGACAGGGAAAAGATTCAAACTCCAGCCTTTCTAGAGCCACACTGAAACTTGAGTAGCACAAACTGCCACCAAATTAAATGCTCTGTTGCTGCTGATAAAGACTTAAAATCTTCTAAAGCAGGGATGGGGGAACTCCAGGCCTCGAGGGCCGGTGTCCTGCAAGTTTTAGATGTGTCCTTGATCCAACACAGCTGATTTAAATGGCTAAATGACCTCCTCAACATGTCCTGAAGTTCTCTTGAGGCCTGGTAATGAACTAATCATATGACTCAGGTGTGTTGACCCAGGGTGGTATGTAAAACCTGCAGGACACCGGCCCTTGAGGCCTGGAGTTCGACAAACCTGCTTTAAAGTAATGACCAATCTTGACCTGTGTTTTTAAAGGAAATTTACATCTGATATGCTAATGCTAACAGTTTAAAGTAGAAATGGTACTATAGTTCTACCTCCCTTGTGACCAGGGTTTGTATACAAAAAGACAACATAATCCAGATTCTGGTAACAATCCAAAGCACTTGTAGGAGTCTTAGTATTCTCCGATCCCTTGTGCTGAATTTGGATTTTTTTTTATTAATTAATGCATTTTTGTGTTATGCCATAGCTGCTGCAATGGTTCAAAATACACTTATCACTCAAGTACGCAACAAATCGTGTGCAACCCTCAGTTTAATCCACACTAACGGGTCTCAGTCATTCGTCGGTCCCCTCTGCTCCCTCTTAAGTGTGAAGCGTACTTCAGCATTGGATGTACTGATTCTGTGTGTTATCCCTTTGTCTAATTTGTTTCAGCATCAGCTGAATTCACACATGCACTGCTGCCCTCAACTCAATATAGCAGTCAATCTCCCAGGAACTCACAGAAATAGAGTGGCCTTTATGCGTCCTGCCATTTGCATGCACTAAGCAGATGGCACATGTCGAAGTGTTTAAAATGGGGAATCTGGCACAGACTAACTCTCGTCACATAGTTCATGTAAGATAAGTTCATACGCTGTTAGGGCCTCATTGTTTTGGCAATTCCCACAGTTCTGTGTGAAAACAGCATTGTGCTCTTGTTTGTAAACATATGGTTCTTTTGTCCTTCGTATGCTACTACTGTACATCTACTCATTTACTTGTGATGAGACTTATTTTTGTTCTTGTCAGCTACTTCCTTCCCCCTGTAGTGCCACACACGCCAACACTTGAATTACCTCATGCGTCTTCAGACATACACTGAACTTTCCCAAAAGGAAACTTGGATGAGTCGTGCACTTAAGTTCAATTCTACCATGGGAGCAGTGAGCGTGATAAAACAATCCGCCCAAAGGCAAAAAGCACTCCCTTTGCTTGAACATTCAACTACATCACCAGTTCTTTATCAACTGATAAAGTTACTGGAATCATTACACATGTCAGTTACCATTTATCCCCATCACTCACTGCCAAGACTGTTTTCTTTAGAAGGTAAGTGTACATTTTGATGTGGGACTGTATTTGTTCTACATATCAAAATATTCAATATAACACATTTCTTTCTATTTTGCTTCCAAGAAGGCAGACTTTTTGTGAAGTCCTTTCAAAGCTTTTCTTTGGACCTCGGCTGCTTTTTCACTCATTTTCAGTCCAGTCCTTGAACCTGACCACAGGAATGTTTTGTTAATTTCACCTGACTCACAAGTCATTCAAGCCTAAAAAGGCAATTACCTCAAGACAAAGAACCATTTGTATCTTTAGGCATGACTTTACTAATGGCCGATTACAAACGCACATAATTGGTTCCCAGTTCTTTAGTTGAATAAAGAAAACATGCCAAAGATAATATGCTCTTGCAGTGGTGTTCAGTGTGTCCTTCAAAAATTGAGGAAACTGGACAATCAGAGGAGAAAAGCAAAAAACTAAATATTTACAGCAGATGAACAAGTCACGCCCTTAAGAAAGTGGTAAAGATTCATCAAAAACCTGACACAGGATACAAGTGGACCTTCAGATGATCCATCTGCTGTTCACTGAAGCCTCGTCAGAAATGGTCTCAGTGGAAGGGTGGCTGTCAAGAAGCCATTCTTAAGGAAAAAGGCTGAGGTATGCCAAACTACACAAGAACTGGACTGAAGATCAGTGGCAACAGATCTGATGGAGTGATGAATCCAAAATATTTGGTAAAATTGTCATAAATATGTATGGAGGTGGTCAGAAGAGAGTCCCTACAGTGAGAGTCCACAGCCATCTGTAAAACACGGAGGAGGCTCTGTCATGGTTTGGAGCTGCTACTTAAAGAAATGGCAAGAAAACTTTGTCTTTAGTGTTGAAGAATAAAGGTGGTCATGGCTGGTTAAAACTATACAAACTCTGTCTTTGCCTTATGTATTATATTTCCATATTTCCATAAGCTGTTGCACTCATTTCCCCTTTTCCTTTAAAAATATGAGAAATGCGGCGGTTGCTCAAGACTTTCCGACTCTGTATTATGTGTTTAGCTACTGAAAATCCAAGCTTTTCTCTGATGTACTTACCCATATTTAAGCCCTTAATATTCATTAGCATGAATGTAGTCCAAGACTTATCAAATATAGACTTTGTCAAAGCACCTCTTGATTCAAAACTCTTTCAAGATAACAATACCACAGCACCAGAAACAAGAAGAGCTTTTCTGTCATCTTTATGGGGTCGTACCTGTTAGACCACCATGGTGCATTATAACCATTATGCACAGCTTCCATTATAAGAGTCCCACACAAAGTATTTGAAAGGTCATATGTATTATATTTCATTCAAAGGATGCTGATGTTTATAAAATAAGCTCATGCTCAAAACAAAAAGCTTTATTGTTCCTCATGAACTTCAATTACTGAAGCAAGGACGACCTCGTCACACAGTTTCACATACAGCTGCATCAATAGTTAAGCCTCAGGGAGTATTGTGGCCACCCTCTGCCTCTTACCCTCTTTCTAATTCAACAGCTGCTGCTTGGCTCTTTGGCTCTGCCAGTTTCCCGAACATTTGTTAAGCTTGGCACTAGACTAAAAGAAATTGTGTTTTCCGTCCATGTTTGGGGACAACTAAGAGAATGAGTAGCATGGCAATGAGGTGTAGTTGTTACTGCAACCAAAAGCAGCAACATATTGGGAGCATTAGCCATAGGATGCCAGAGCCATGGGAAAGGATTTCAGGGTGAGCACATTTCCAAAAAACCTCAAATTTAGGTATGCTAAATGTTACATTAGCCATGTTAGTCATAAATATAGCAAAAATGACATGTTTTTCTTTTTACAGAAATATATTTTTGCAGGTGTACGCTAATGATGGATGTTCTGTTTTTCTTAGGAAGTGACACTAACCCCCACAGAGATGTAAAGGTGTATTGTGTCTGCCTGTGCAGGTTTTCTGCATAAACAAATGTAAATCAGCAGCTCAGATCCCATTTCACTGCGGTGGTTCTTAATTACTTTGACTCTTTAGCTGCATCTCCAACAAAAAGTGTTGACAGTGCAGGATGAATTCAGGGAGGACTACTTCAGTGGCAATTGCTTCTTTCTGCTCCAATGAATGATAAAGACATAGGAGGACTTATGCGTGCGTTATGTGTATGTGTTCATCAATATTCTCTCTACCGGGAATGATCAGACTTGATAATTAAGCTTGTGTTATAAATCAGGTTATATGGAGTTTACTTGTATGCCTATACTGCATTTCGTGTTAGATAAAGGTTTTGCTACCCATTGCATGTTTACCTTTTTGCTTATTATAACTGCTACAGTAGAAGTCAGTGTTTACAACGAGGGAAGCTTTATCAGGTGTGATCAGATACTCCCCATTGTCATGTTCCACTTTGTCCAGTTCAATTTTACTTGTCTGAAAAACTCCCCTGTTTTACTGCCCGATACAGACAGCCGGCCTTTTTCTTATGTAATTGTTATCCTGTCAACCTGTCAACAACTGTAAGACAGGCAGGCTTTGACCAGACTGCCTTTAGGTGCCTGCATTTTCTAGTTCCTGTGTCAGAGTACTCTGCCTGATCAAATGTTGGAGTCTCTGGACCTTCCAGGATCAGATGCCTTTACAGAGTTTTGGGTTTTTGTTTGTATTAAATTTTACAATCTGTTTGCATGGTCACTTAATGATGGGTAGAGAACTCTCACAGCTCTAAATATATATAACCAGTATTCTTTGCTAAGCTTCGCAACCGTAACAAAACATACTGGGGTATTCTGAACTTTAGCGATATCAAAATATAAAGTATATATATAAAAACACACCTGGATTTCGTAAAGTGTGTTTAATTTCATCCAACAGAAAAGTCGCCCACTAGAGCCTCCAGGTCTGGTAACTAATCTACCCACGATGCTTTAGGTTTGTAAACAGTTTGAACCTTATATTTGTAGCCTTTTAGCAAATTGCACCCATTAATATGTGATGAATTAGCTAAGTCCACAGTCACACAGCCTAAAGACCTGTAAAATGTGCATTCTCCAACCAGTCTCTGATTCGTTTCTGGGCCTGCATGAATGGGGCTTTAGTGCTCTATTTATTTATTTATTTATTTTATTTAGGACAGTGCATGTTAATGAACATAAATGTAAAAAAAAATTACATGAATGTAAACATACCAGATTATAGCCAAGGGCTAATTTCCATCTGTTGTCCTTAAGCATAAAAAATAGACATAATAATTCATAAAAATTCATCATTCATTCATAATAAAAACTACATCACCAAACTTACACATACACACCATTCTGTTTCCAAATAAAACATTAAAACTATACAACTCATACATGATCACACACTTGATTTGTCCGTAACCAGTTTTTAACCTTTGCCTTAAACAAATTGAGTGTAGAGCATTCTCTAATGGGTTGAGGAAGACTGTTCCACAGATGGCCTCCCTTGACAGAGAGGACGTTCTGCCCAGATGCTGTCCGTCTGTGGGGTATAAACAAGTCTCCTCGGATTGAAGCTCGAGTGGTCCTGTCTGAGCTTTCTTTATGCCTAATGAACTGCTTTAGTGGTGGTGAAGCAAGGGAGTGTAAGACTTTATATATTAAACTCACTCTTTTAAGTTTCACTAAGTTATTGAAGTTCAGTAATTTATGTTTTTTTAACACATAAACTCCCACACGCAAGTGGTCAGGGAATATAGTGGGTTGCCAGCTACTGTATAGACCTGCTTGACTGGGGCCTAAGAGAAGTAAATGTCAGTGTAAAATTACATTATTTGCATATGAAGAAAGTTAGACATCATATTATCAATCTGTCCATAAATCCATCCATCCTTTAATTTTTTTCCACAAATAGAATTGATGCTCACGGTGGGTTTATATATAAAAAAACATGCATATATGAGTTGTCATTTCATTCATTCCCTTTGTACTGAGATTGAAGATCCATCATATGCATCATCTTTCCTGGCAGAATTGCTTGTTGTGAGCTGGTCAGAGTGGGCTTTTTTTACTCTTTTTACTTTAGAATCGAGAAAAAAAAGATAAGGATCGAGCATACTTGTATCACAGTTGACCGGCTGACTTCACTGAAGCGCTTCCCATCTCTGCTTGACTGTGAGCCAAGTAGTTTACACAGCTGGTGTAGTGCCTGTTAGGGCCTGGATGGCATATGACTGGGCAGCTAGCAAAGGCTCACCCATGCTCTGTAGAGTATCTGCACAGACACTTTGCTTGTACAAACCACAAGTCAACACCATCTACTAAAGGTTGTATTCCAGTTCCATTAAACTGCATTCTGAGTTATGATTCAGAGGAACTGTAGGAATATTTTCTTTGCATTTTATTGATTAGGCTCAGACAGCAAAACATTTTAGGTAGTGCTGTCCTCTACCAGGATGTGTCACAAACAAGAATTAAACACCACTTGCTTAAGAATATGCTTGAAAATGTGTTTAGTTATTCGGGAACATAATTTTTTGGGAGGACGGTCCTGCACGGCACTGTTTCTTTAGAGAGCAGTGAACAACTGAAAACAGCTTGCAGGTATGTGTTCATGCATTCAATGCCTTCTGTATCGATTTCTGCCTTCACTGTGTCATGATGATTGATTACAGACAGTGAGAAGAGTGACTTTTATGCTGATCTGGTGAAGCCCGCCCAGCCATGAAGTATGGGTGGGTGAAAATATATTTAACGCAGGCTTGTGTTCAAACATTTGCTTGCTTAATGCCTTGATTTTCTACACTGTTGAGTAGACATTTCGAGATTGTTAGATTTAGATTTACTGTGTTTTACCCTCAGGTCTTCTGTTTGAAGCAACACTTGTTCCCCTCCAGGAGAGGCACCACCCATATCTTTCATTCTAGCCATAACACATACTTGAGCTTCACCAGAGCTGACCAGCCACTGGAGGAAGGAAGATTAATGAAGAAAAGGCTGGGCTTGGATAGAAATAATGAGGAGATAGATTCAGCAGTCAATGAAGTAATAAATGATGGACAGTGCGGCAGCAAGGCAAGGCAAGTTTATTTGTATAGCACAATTCAACAACAAGGTGATTCAAAGTGCTTTACAGAGACATTAGAAACAAGAACAAATAAAAAGCATGATTTAAAATTGAATAAAACAAGCAAATAAACTAACTAATTAACAAACAAACAAACAAACAAACAAACAAACAACAGTATATAAAATCAAAACAGATAAAATCAGAACAGTAGATAAAATCAGTAGTTAAATGTAAGTTTTGAAATTTAAGCTTAAAGCAGCGGGATGGAACTGCAGAGATGGAGGAGTGTGAAGTGAATGCATGTATGCAGGGAGGAAGAGAAACGAAAGAGAGATGACAAGAAGAATGACAAAAGTGGAGGGAGGAGAGATTTTGAGCTGGTTTGATATGTAGTTTGAAAAACACTTTATTTTTAAAAAAAGTTTTGAAACTGATTGTTTCATAACTTGTCCTATCAGCAGCAGGAAATGTAGCAAACTCTGTTTGGTCAGCATTGGGTGCAAAACTGGTTAGCCTTTTGGAAACAATCACATGTTAGGTAATTATTACAGGTTTAATTTAGTTCAATTCAGTTATATAGTAATAATTTAAAACAAGCTTTATATTGTGAGGCAAAATCTCTACAATATTACAGAGAAACCCCAATAATCACATAATCCTCTATGAAGAAGCATTTGGTGACAGTGGAATGGAAAAACTCCCTTTCAACAGGAAGAAACCTCTGGCACAACCAGCCATCCACTGTGACCGGTTGGAGTGAGGGGAAAGAAAAGAAAGTAGGGAGAGACGGGACAAACACCAAATGGGAGAGAGTCAGAGTTTAATAGTGGTGCAACGGATCAAAATTCTCACGGTTCCGATCGGATGGTTTTAAGTCACGGATCGGATTAATTTTCGGAACAGCAAAAAAGAAAAAAAGACAACATTTTAACATTTATTTATTAACTTTATAAGTATTTTTGCCTATTAAAAACATTCAACTCAAGACTCATTCCACGCAAATGTATAAAAACAAATTAAGGTGCAATATAGGGCAGTACAGGGCTTTGTATCTAGCACTCCGCTGTGATATAACGGGCGGTCACGGTCACGTAGCTTTCCGTTGCCCTTGAGGTCCACCCATTTGTAGTTGGGCAACAGAAGATGCCTGGGACAGTTCAGCCTTAACTTTAAACTTTTCCTGCTCATACATGCCTGGGTACGATCTTGTCACTGAAGTGGATGCGCAATGGGGTATCATTGCGTGGCTCAAGTACGTCCATCATAGTTTAAACCCCTTGTTTTGCACAATGGAATACGGCCTCCCATCTGCAGCTAAACACCCCAGTAGCTTTTGTAATAGCTTTAGCCCGATCGGACTGGGCAGCAAAGGGCTGCTCCACTTGGACCACCAGCGCTGGCCATAACTATCACTTGACAGACCCACCACGCGCAACAGACACACATACTTTTTTTTCTTCTTTTTCGAATCTTCGGATCACGTGCGTGCCAAACCGTGGAGTGGGATCGGTTCGGATTACGGATCAACCGTGATCCATTGCACCACTAGAGTTTAATAATTGTTAATGACTGAACATACCAGTCGTAAACCAAGTAAACCTGCAATCCGATAGGGAATAAAGTACTATGAGGTCTTTAAGATATGTTGGGGCTCTATTAAACCACATTTTCTGCTTTCATAATTTATCAAATCACCCAGTTTTAAAACTTGGTTAAAGCAAACAGTAATCTGCATGTTAACATGGAAAAGGTTTAGCAGTTCACACACTGCAGAGCTACAATTTCCGGTTTTATTACTGATCTGCTTGTTAGCATGAAGACAGCATAAACAGACTTGTACCTGTTGACACCGCAGGCAGGAAAGAGAAATAAAGGCTAAGGTGAATAAGAAAGAACATGAGAACAGGTAGAAAGTAAATTGCAGGGAAGTGGAAGGTAAAATGGTAGATGCTGAGAATGGCTGGCAGCCAGCAGAGAGAGAGGGAGCACACATGGTGTAATAGTAGCTGACAAAGGGATCAAAGATGCTAAGTGGAGAGGATGGAAGAAGGAGCAGGAAAACAAGGGAAAAACAGAATAATCTAATAAAAATAAACCTGAAAATGGAAAAGGTTACTTGAAGACCTCAATCCATGCAGGGTGTTTTGGTATTTAAATGTCTCTGACTCACTTTTTCTCTGACTTTGTAACTGTTTATCATTCGTTCCGGTACAGTGTGTTCAGCTGAGAGGGGATAAGAGAGATGCTAGGGAGGACATCTGATAGGGGATGATGAGGTTCTCTGTTACAGAATCAATGGAGAGGAACATGATTGACCTTTCACCTTGGCGAGTCTCAGCCTTTTTTGACTAACAGAGCACGCATTAATCTTTCTGCTTCTACTCCTTCTACTGACCAAATTTTGAGGCTTTGGCTTTTATTTTCACTGAAAGCAGCACTTTCTCCATTCCACCTTTATGTCTGTGTATATACACTCGCCCTTCACTTCGTGAGTTACACTTTGCCACAAAGAATTAAGACAGTTCTGATGGAAAAAAATTGATGCCGTGTCACTACGTCCCCAATGTGCTCTGTTGGCTTAAGATCTGCTGACTGTGGAGGTCATTGTAATGTTCACATTCATTGTTCTGCCTCTGTCCCTTCACTGCACAACCTCACAGGCCTGCTAGCTCAGTCGGTAGTGCATGAGGCACTTAATTTAAGGGTTGTGGGTTCAAGGCCTGCGTTGGGCTTTCACCTTATGGTCAGTTATATTGCAAAAACTTCTGTGCTTATTGAGATCCTCACCCTTGCTCATGATCAGTTAATCAAGTGCATTTCATTAGCAGCACCTGACTGCTACTAACCCATATAATCCCTCCTGGAAGTAGTAAGAGTGTGCTTACGGCTGCTCCAGTTTGCAGGTCAAGACACGAACCCCAAGTTGCTCTCTGATACACCAACTAAAGTGTGAATGTTAGATAGAAAACATAAGAAAAAGTGAATGAGACATGTTGTATAAAGTGCTACATAAGTCCATGTTGGGTGCTGCTCCTTTAGGGACATTACCTGTTATGGAATTTTACAGTCAGGTAAGATCCTAACAGTCTTAGTCCCAGCCTTCCTAACTCCTGATGAGTGGGTGTTGTAGTTCAGGGACTAGAGGTGGTTGACTCCTAATCAGAAGGTTCTTGGTTTAATCCCCAGTTTGGTTAAAGCATTTGCGTCGCTGAGGTTTGTAGTTAGAGCATTGTGAGAGCTCCTATAGAGTAGACTAACAATCCTTTATCTTAACACCACCAACAGCCTGAACCATTTATACAAAGCAGGATGGATACATGTTGTTTATGCAAAATTCTGACCCTAAAATCTGAATGTTGAGAGAGAAATCAAGACTCATCAGACCAGGCAATGTGCTTTTAATCTTCTGTGTTTGGGCCTGTGCACGTTGGACAGTTTCCTGTTCTTACCTGACAGAAGTAGCAAGTGGTGTGGTCTTCTGCTCCTGTAACCTGTCTGCTTCATTATTTGACTTTATTATTTGGTTTTAGTAAATGTGTATTTTAACAGTTATGCATTTTACAATTACAAAACAGACCTTAGGTGATGTAACTGGTAGCCATATTGGAGATAGTTGTAGCACAGTTTTTATTTGAGATATTGTGCTTTTTCTTTTATCACTGATTTGGCTTTGTTATTATGTGCCTTTGCGTTTGGATGTCGAAAAGCTTCACATTGGGCTGCAGATCTCTGTGAGGCTGCTTTTCAGGTATGCGATGACTTCTGCAAAAGTACAAATAAAATGGTCGATTTCTCCAGCAGTTTCATTGATGTTCCAGGTTGGTTTAGTGGTCTTTATTGATCATTAAGACCATTCATACGGGAGGGAACTTCAGCAACACACTGTTACAGTGTATGATGGTCAAGCAGAACCTTTATAACTATTTACTACAACTACAAAATGAGACATAGGCAGACACAGTGCAAGAGAGCATGCAGGAAAGCAGCAGTAAAAGTGCTTATTGAGCTTCATTAGCTTGTACATTTCCACTGAGACCAGTTACTGTAAATGGAATCCAATATTTCCTCTGTAACAGCCGTGCCCACAAAGACACACAAACGCAGACAAACACAGTTCAACGTAATGGTTATCGATATATACACTGTTGCTTTTTCCCCTTAAAGCTGTGAACTGCTACTTTGTGTCTATCAAACCTGTTTTGTTAATTGAAAACTTTGGCTGTGTCATGTGAAGGCTGTGTGCAGGCAGGAGTGGTAGTAGGAGGACCCAAAGTGCAGACACTCAGAGGCAAAACGCAAACTCAAAACAGCTTTAATGCTAAACTCAAAAGGGTAACAAAACTAGGAATACAAAATAAGCTTACACAGCAAGATGAGGGTAAATCACGACACAGCCAGATGAAAACACAGGGCTTAAATACACAGAGGGAGCAATCAGGGAATGAGTAACAGGAGGGAAACACAGCTGGGGCAAATCAGGCCTAACGAAACAGGGGAAGCAAAACCAGATACATTAACATAAGACATGGACCTTCAAAGCAAAACAGGAAACATAACACAGACTGAACAAAAGACACAGACTCACATGCAGGCACTACAGAGGGAACAGAGACGTGGGACCAGGGCAGACACAGACACGGAGATATAGCCGACAGGGGAGACAGCAACTAAGGATTACACAGAGACATAAACCATAAGACAGAACTCTAACAAAGAAACCAAAGACTGGAAATGATAAATAATATAATAAACTCAAAAACCCTGGGTCAACGACCCAGGCATCCTAACAGGCTGCTCTGCATCCAGTGCACTCTTATATACGCCATATATAACCAGCGAGGAGTCTTTTTTTCTATGAGTAAATATTTACAATTAGTTGAAAAGAAATTGGCCAAAACCAATTTTACGAATTTAGGCATTTAACAGAAATGGTGTTGTTTGTCTATTACTACTAAAGCATGCAACTCTGGAGCAGAAATTGTCGCCTCTTTGTCTCATTGTAGGTTTTTTCCTGATTTTTTTTAGCTGGATACGTAGCCTCTTAAATATCACTTTGTCAGTAAATATTTAAGTTGTTTATAAAATATACTGCATGTTAAACAAACCCAAAGAGTAAAACTGCCCTTACATGACAGTGGCTTGTCTTTTTGCACTTTATCTGCATGTAACCTGATTGAAATTACACATAATCCTCCTACTTTCAGTTTTATTGAATGTGGTGGGGACTTTAGTTTGAAAGAGGTAGAAAACAAGGTAGATCAACTGACAGTATGAAAAAAAAACATCGGGAAAAAGAAACTTTCTCAGTCTGACAGATGACAGCCTGTGAATGAAAATATGGCAGCAGAGAGTCTGTCTGCCAAATTTCTCCAGGATGAGGGATGTGACACTTAATAACAGCCTTTCTTATCGTACACGTATCATAGAGACACAGAGTGTTTCACGTGTGCTTCCTTCAACGTTCAGTTTGCACAGATTTAAAAGGAGGCCCAAACTAAAATGAACTACCTTCACCTTCATTTCTTCCACTTTTTTTAATGAGCTGCTCTGAGCTGTACCGTTTCGTAGAACCTCCTATTACTCATTCGTTGCCCGCCCCAATCATTACCAGCAATATTCGAAAGTCCACTGGTTTTCAGTGTAAGCTGTGCCACTTTGAAGTTGAGTGGGGATCCTTTGCAGCGTTGACAGGCAACTAATTAAATCTGATCTGGAGTTCTCGTTTGATTCGCCGTTACTGTTAACCACAGTCTCCAGGGAAGATGAAGAAAACTAACGTTAAAGATATCGTTCTTTAGCTCTTTAGTGTCGATGGGGTCTTCGCGATGAAGCTGGCTGTATGTCTTAAATAGGCGTATAAAGAGGATCGAGTCAAACAGATAGACAACCTGTGAATCTGAAGCTGTAAGCTGTTAAACTGGTGCATTAACCTCCTGCCTCCTAAATCTCTCTTAAGAATCAGCTGTTAACAATGCTCAATTTTCCTTCTGTTAGTTAAAGAATAAAAATATTGTGTATTTTAAGTACAAACATGGTGCACGTTTGAACCCATGAAGCACATTTAATGAATATATTCTCTTTAAGAGCCTTTAAAATCTCATTCGACTGATCCTTAAAATGCTCTGCTACTCTGTTTGAGGACTCAAAGTGCTTTCTTACTACAAGCCTCATTCACCCACTCACAGTGCATTTTTTCTATGCCTAAGCATGTTTAACTTAACGTTTGCACACTCAGACTCCAGTAGATATATTGGAGGCAGCTTGGGGTTCAGTGTCTTTCCTGAGTACACTTTGACATGCAGACTGCTGCAGGTACTCGAACGACAACCTTCTAATTCGTAGACGTTACCCTCTACCCACTGAACACATGTACAGTTTATTGTATATCAGCATAACTTTACACATACAGCGAGCATAACGCCCAAGTGCGTATTTATAATACAAAGGCTTAACTTTCCATTAAGAAATGTTGAACTTTCCGTGTCAATTTGGTGTCCTGTGAGGTTACAGTGAAAAGCTCTGCATAAAACAATCCATGCAAATCCAGCATCTTGTTGCCCCATATGCACCAATCCATAGGTCAATGATACCTTGACTGCATATTTGCAGATCCAAAACAGTTTTACATTCATCAAAATGCAACATTTGTCCCCATTGGCGAATGAAGGAGAAATTGATATCCACAGTAACAAGTCTGAACAAATGGTCTGTTTCATGAATGTGAATGAACGGAAATCAAATTTGTTCTGTAACTGTGAAATGAGAGATGTTGTTTTCTTTTCTCTTAAAATTAAACAGCACTGCTTTGCAGACTGAACGAAGAGAAGATTAGGCTAATATTTATACACCAAACACTTTGTCTTACACAGGAAGGCATTAATAATCAACAGTCTGAAACAGTCCTCCTAAGATACAATAAATAGCATTTGTCTTGAAAGTCAAACTAAGTTTTCCTTTCGTCCAATTCATTCCTACATTGATTGTGGGCCCTTTTTAAGATGCTTTGGACCGCATTTTTTCCATGTGTGCTGTAGATGCTTTAAAGGGTAATGCACATATATTAAAGGCAATGAGAATATGAGAGTCATGGGAATATGATTACTAGGAGTACTCTTTTAATATTGCTTCATATTCTACTGTTAATTAGAGCTGTTATTAAAAGAAAAGTAGTCAGTCTCTCACTTGGTTGTGGAAGATTTTGGCCCACTCTTCTTTCATTCATTGAGGTTTGCAGGCAACACAACACAGCTTTAGAGTCAGGTTGAAGTCTCGACTTTGACTGGTCCAGTAAACACTTCAGTAATTCTGTTGTAGATTTGCTGCTATGCTTCGGATCATTGCCCTTTTGCAAGACCAAGTTTCATCTGTCAGACACAAGGTTTCATGTTTGAAGAGAAAACTTTGGTATACAGAGGAGTTCATGGTCAGCACAATGGCCACAAGGTACCCAGGTCCTGTGGCTGTAACACAAACATAGATGATCAATTGTCCACCACCGTTCTTGACAGTTGGTATGAGGGTTTAGTGCTGATATGCTGTGTTGGTTTTCCCCAGACATCTCTACTGGTTGATTGATTCAATTCATCCATCCATTCGCTTCCGTTTATCCTTTTCAGGGTCGCGGGGGGCGCTGGAGCCTATCCCAGCTGTCATAGGGCAAGAGGCGGGGTACACCCTGGACAGGTCGCCAGTCTGTCGCAGGGCCAACACACAGGGACAGACAACCATTCGCACTCACATTCACTCGCACATTCACACCTAATGGCAATTTGGATTATCCAATTAACCTATCCCCACAAGCTGCATGTCTTTGGACGGTGGGAGGAAGCCGGAGTACCCGGAGAGAACCCACGCAAACACGGGGAGAACATGCAAACTCCACACAGAAAGACCCCGGCCTGATGGTGGAATTGAACTCAGGACCTTCTTGCTGTGCGGCAACAGTGCTAACCACCGTGCCACCGTGCTGCCTTGATTCAATTCAGTTCAGTTAAATTCCATTTTATTAATGTAGCGCCAAGGCAACAGTTGCTTCAACGTGCACATTGTTCCAGAAATCTTGTTCAGGATGTATGTTTGCACACCTAAGCTGTACTGCCATGTTCTTTTTAACCTCCTAAGACCCGAACTCTTCCACGACATGGATTTTTAATTTCTCTTTGATATTTGGGCTGATTGGGACCTGATGAATGTAAAAACAAAGAATTACCAGATTTTATTTTTTACCTTGTTTTTTAAGAAAAATGAGAGCCACATATGAGGATATTCATTTAAACTTTTGATAGAACCATAGCAGTATAATGTCCTCGTAAGTGGATATCAGGCCCATGTAGAGCAAAATTGAGTATTTTGGTCTAAATAACCCAAAATGTGATGTCCACATATGTGGACGCCAGGTCCTAGGAGGTTAAAGAGAAGATGCTTTCAACTGGCAACCTTTGTGGAAAGGTATGCCTGGTAATGTATACACGAGGCCTGTTGAGTCTGAGATGTAGCTCTTTGGTGATTCAAGTCATTCGAGTTTCCATACATCAAGCCTAGATAGCGCAGCATGAGACTCTTAGTCCGATAGTTCGAGCCGCACGTTGGGCATTGGTGTTTAAAGGTCTGACGATGTGGTGAATATCCAAGGTGGTGTCAATGAATGCTGCAGTCCAGCAAACTGTAAGGGTGTGTTAAGTTTTTCACAAGGGTCCAGTGAAAACCTTCACATGAATGTATATCCTATAATAATAGGCCACGAGGTTTGCTATGTGACTTGTGTCAATTCTGCATAAGCATTAGATTATTTAGTACTGCATTAAAATATAAAATTATGCATTTGTATTATAGGCATCTTTTTTAAAAGTGAACAAACCGCAAACAAACCCTCATACCCGTGTGTTTGTGTTTCTGTGTGAAAGACATATTTGGTATTCTTCACCGGTAACCAAATCAATTAAATGCACATGTGCACCCCCAAAGAATTTAAGACTGCAGGTGCAACAAAGAGAATTTAAGTGTTTGATCTTTTCCCCGCATCGGAGGACGCCTTCAGGCTCACACGCAAACAGGTTTTCTCTACAAACATATTTAATGCTCCATCTCACAACGTCCACCTACACAAGAAAACGAATGCACACACCTACACGCATGTCTCCTCAACACCCAGCATGTTAAATTTGGTTGTCAGTGAAGCCCAAAAGGCATGCAGCTTTTTCTACCCTTTCAGTGTGTTGCTTTACTTTTTGCACCAA
Source organism: Maylandia zebra (assembly GCF_041146795.1). Lineage (NCBI taxonomy): Eukaryota > Metazoa > Chordata > Actinopteri > Cichliformes > Cichlidae > Maylandia > Maylandia zebra. The sequence continues at coordinate 27,547,353 of NC_135169.1, forward strand.
ATAGTGACACCCCTTTCTTCAAACTGACTTCCGCAGATGCAGAGAGAGAGTGTCAAGGACACATCAGCAACTTCCAAGACGCCTGACGCAAGTCAACAGGAGGACAGGTGCTTCTGAAGAGCCGAACTCTGAGGTGCAGTAAATATACTTTAAGGTTCTTGAAAGGTCCCTGGATGACAGGCAGATCTCTGCCAGAACATGTGTATGTGCTAGATGAATGTGTGTGTGTGTGTGTGTGTGTGTGTGTGTGTGTGTGTGTGTGTGTGTGTGTGTGTGCGTGCGTGCGTGCGTGCGTGCGTGCGTGCGTGCGTGTGTGTGTGGTATTTAAAAAAAACAATCAAACAGCATTGTGCGTTCAGTGTTTCTCAGTTTAGAGGTCTCTAATGAACATTATTTCTCACAAGGCCTAGACATTTGGTGGCATCGCGCCGTGGCCCTACAGAAGTGTCGAGTTGAGTGGAACCACTAGAAATAATTCAGTGTACAGTCTGTGTGTTTGCATGTCCCAGTGGGACTGGAGTGTGTACGTTCAAGAGTGAACCTGCTGCGTTATAACAGGCTGCAGGATTAACCCACCTGACAGGCATTTGATCAGGTTTGTGGCCGTAGCCAAGTGAAATCAAGGGAATGTGTGACGCTCCATTAATCCATGTATTGGATCACACTGTGTATTTAGTCTGATGGTTTTTTTCTGTCACCAGTGTCACCATATATTGCAGCCAACTGGGCAGTAGCAGAAAATGAAATGATCATAAGGACTTATTGAAAACAAAGGTTAAAATTAGAGTTCATTCTGTTTTTTATAAATATACACTGGGCAGTGCCGGCAACATATTTGATTCAGCTTCATGTCTCTTGTACTTCCAGTTGAGTGAGCATCCAATTCTTTCCGTGATAAAGGATCAAATCAACCATTTTACAATACGTTTACCAGACAACGACTAGCCTAGTTCCAGGCTCCTTTTTCTTCTTCTTTCAGCTGCTCTTCTCTATCTTCAAAATCCTTTGTCCAATATATCCACTATCTGTCCTCTACACATGTCCAAACCACATTAGCCTCTCTAACTTTGGCTCCAAACTGCTCCACCTGAGCAGTACCTCTGATGTACTCATTTCTAATCTGGTGAAAATCCTAGCATTTCCTCTTCTACTTTTATTCATTTATGGGTTTTTTTTAATCCTGTCCTGTCTGGCAGCTTTTGCAATCAGAATTATGATCTGAATACAGTGTTGTGCCAAATACATTTTGCTTTTCCAGGACCAGCTCTACAAATTCTTTGCAGGCTCCTCTTGTTCGGGGTTTATCTGTTTATTTCTTCATTTCTATTTGTGTTATTTCAGTGACTACATTATGGTGGTGTGTGTGTGTGTGTGTGTGTGTGTGTGGGGGGGGGTAATAAAGGGATAGAGAACAAATAGAAATTTAAAACATATTGCCAACTGCTGCACCTGGAATGAAAAACAAACAAACAGCACTTACAACACAAAAACTACAAAATGCACAGGTATATAAATCAACAACCATCTTGTGGGGTCTTTGTGTGTGAGTGTGAAAGAGAGAGAGAGTGTCAAGTGTGAGTGCGTGTGTCACAAAATATACTTTCAAATGAGCGTGATGCCTGAATAACAGCCTCTAGGAGCCAGAGCCTGGCCCCACACCCCGGCGCCCTAGACAGCACCCACCCCAGTCCCCACCGCCACTACCTGAGGCAGAGACCCTGTTCCTCCAAAACGGCAATCGCAGTTTTCCATCCCCCAGGAAGCCGCCAGACCCCAGTAGTCCCAGAGAACACGTTCATCCACCTGCAAGGCATACAGGCAAACGAGACTACAGCTGATCACCCTCACTAAGTAATGTAATTGATCAGTGGGAACCAGAGAGAAACAAATTTATCCATTTGGGTTTTTTGAGGAGGAAGACATTCTCTCCAAACTGAAGTAAATTTCTGTATTGACTAGTACATACTTTATTTTTGGATTTCCGGTGCATGAGGATAGTCTTCTTAGCAATGCATTAGGAAGTGAGTATAAGTGATGTAAATACTTCTATATCTACTTCATTATGTCACCTAAGATGCACAGCTTGGGAGAGGTTGGGATATAACATCTGACACAAAAAACTAAGTGGTTAACTTTAGGCATCACCCACTTTTGAGTAAAATATGCTGCTGACAGCATTAACTCTCACGCTGAAGGTATCCATATCCATATTCCAATTCACTCCTACAATAAACCAGCGTGTCACTCCGGGGCTAGAAAGGACTCCTCGTGGGTAGAAGTGAGACTCTAGCAGCTCTAATGAAACAGCAGTGTCTGATGCCCCAGGAAAGAGAGCAGTCTGAATTTTCCATGGATGAGAAGGTGTGGACAAAGGTGGGCCTGGGGTCACTCGAAATGGGAGCAGTTAATGCAGCTGTGCCTGATGATGCACACCTTAGGCCTGGAGTTTGACTCAAGGCATGCATTATGTATTTGAACAATCTTGTATTTTAGTCAGCTTCCATTTCATGTTGTGGCTCACAAACCTGGTCCCAGCAGTTGAAAAGTCTACAGATCACAGCCAGTGAATGATAAAACAGACAAAAAAATGGCAAAAAAAAAGGCAAAAAAAAAACCCATCAGAGACGGTCCAAAAAGACTAGAAAAGAAAAAAACAAGCAGTGTGACAAGATACCTGAGACATGCAAAATCAACACTGGCTCAGTTTCTCTCAGCAGAATTTGGAAAAGTACGTCAAATGAGACAAGAAACGCCCCTGCCGGGCCGTGACGCAGCTTTTAATATAATTGCAAATTACTGTAGGGATGCCATTCAAGCCCAGAGGTGGAGAATGAGTCACTCACGGCTTACTACCATGTTGCTATTAGCCTTCTGACCCTGCAGGTCAGGTGGGAGAACTCTTTCACACACACACACTGCGACACTTTCAGTCTCCTTTCCATTTTCCTCTCTTAGATGACGTCGCTTTAATGTGTTTCTTTCTCTGAAACACACACACACAGCATCTTGTTTGCTTATTTATTCATATATTCAAACCTGCTTGTATGCTTTTATGTGATAATGTTGCCCCAGAGGCCTGATTATACAGGCCTGTTAAAAGAGACTTCCTCCTCAATATACATGCCACACATAGACTGTAAACTGTCTATGTGTAAATGTTACCACGAAACACACATAAATTATACAGTTGTTCATGTGTGAATGCTCTAATGAAACCATTGCCTAAATCTGATATAGGACACTGTGAAACAATTGCGAGGTTTATTTGTAAGTCAATAAGAAAAGGGGGCAAAATATGGAAAAGCTTAAACCTTGTGGCATCAGTGTGACTCCAATCAGCTTTGTTTTGACCGTATTAAAGTTTCTATAAGCACAGACAAGTATAAGAATGATTATGACAGTTATTTTATATCAAGGTTGCTGTTTTCTCCTATTGTAGCAGCTCCTGGTGCATAATTAAAGTCTATCAGTGACAGAAACACCCACAGTGCTGCTCTCTCTGCACTGCTGGATTCATCATCCATCCTCCTCCACTAAAGGTTAGAGCGATGATACTGAACCTGTATTGAAAGATTCACAGGTCTGAGTGATAAAACAGCATGTACATTATATTCTTGTGGTGCTAGAACAGAGACATCGGATGAGAATCAATTTCAGTGCATTCAATTTCTAAGCACAAGCGCTGCAGTCCAAAAACGGCAAACTAAACAAACAAGCAAAGAGAAGGCACAGTTAAAAGTGTCTCTTTGTTACAACGTTAATATCGCGTGGTGGGATACTGATGCTGGTGTAACCCTTTTATTTCCATTTTTTTTAAAGCTGCCTTGATTTTTTCCCCCCCTAAAGGCAATCGATACCAAGTGGATAACAGCAACTTCCGTTCAGAGAGCGTCTGTTCAGTGGAGGTGGACTACAAAAGAGCTTGCTCACACTGACAGTAAAGTAGTATGTGTCACATAAGAGTGAAAAATAATTAATAATTTTTAGTTTTGTTCTCATTATTGTTGGAGAAGTTTTACTAACTGACAGGATTCAGCTAGCAAAACACTTTAAAATGCTAAACTCTGCAGCGTGGCTATGCCCACCACACTGACATCCACTCAGATCTCAGTGTCAACTTTAGCCTTCTTAAGGCCACGTTTACAAAACGGAGAAAAGTAGCACGTGAGCGCAAATAGTGCTCACAGGCGTGGTAAATTTTATGAGTGATGGGCAAATGTTGTTTTCCAAACACAGACGCAGTCAATTTATTTTAATGTGAAGCGCAATAAAATAAGACATGCTTCTGTCAACATTAAATATTGGTGCAGTAAAACGGGTGTCGCAAGCGTTTGTAAATCAGCTTTGTAAACATTCGCCTCGCTATATTGTGCGCCTTAAGAAAGGAACTTGCAGATATACATATAGGTCATTCCATCCTAATTTTTAGAGCATTTCTAGCTTCACCATCTTCGATTCACATAAGGCAATGTTTGAGCATCGATGTCTCAAAGCCCAAAATTTTCCCTGGTCCATCACGATGAACAGGTTCTGTAACTTAGACAGATATATACAAAAATGTAGGACAAGTGTTACCAGAAAAGCCAAAATATCAGTAGATACTCTAATCCAAATAGAAGAAGGGTCTGGAGCTTTCAGATGGTACTCTAACTGTACCATAATATTAAATATGTGTATATTGTTATTGGTGTTTTTGATTTTTGTTGGGGTTTTCTCTCTATTACTGTTGGGTATAAGCATCTTGAGACGACTGTTATTGTGATTTAGTGCTATATAAATAAACCTGAAATGAAATGAACTGAAATTAACATTTCAAGGTTTTTGTTTTTAATAGTCTTTGAGATTTTTAAGTTCATGTGCAAAAGAAAAGGCCATCACAACCACAATCCAATTGCAGACTGGCTCAGTCATATTGCCACTTTATCGCTGCCTTCATGCACCAAAGTTGTGAGTGACTGTGTAGTAACTGTGAGTGGTGACAGATCTGGTCCCTGTCTTTGAAGCAAATGTGATTTGGCTGTTCACTGAACACAATATGCAATAATGTTAGTGGTGCCATAGTCTCCAACCAGCATAGTGGGAAGAGGACTGTTTGTATAGATGGACAGATGAATGGATGCTCTAATTGTTAACAGCATTTAGTATTCCTAATAAAAAAAATAAGAAATAAAGCATTCTCTCATAATTTTGAGATCGATGCCACTAATCTGTTGATAGTAGCGGCCGTTTAATTACATGATGATCCGCAGGAATGCTCAGCATCTTTTTCATGACGAAACTCTTTGAGATACATCGAGACAAGATGCTTGCTCATCATTGGATTTTCCTATTTGATGTTGCAGCATCTTAACCTACAAATAAATAAAGTAGCTTGAGGTGAGAGTTGTTGTGAAGTTGAAGTAAATAAACTGAACTGATGTAACTTTTCAAGCAGAAGAGAAAAAAAACCTCACTCTTTGCAGGAGGCAAAATCATTTTTCTAAATACGTTTCTGACGCTGACTCAGTCCGAGTCGCCCACATGATGTACGTCTGGAGCAGAACCTCCGCCGTGCATTTTACTGGAAGGCATCTGGGAAGTCTTGAGTCATCAGGTGAAAGGATGGGCTGGGGTGGCAAAGGGCGGCTGTGAGATGGAGTTCAGAGAAAAGCTTGTTTGTGAATGAGATTGACTCTCTGATCGTACTAATGAGACGAGAAGGGAGCTGTAATGTGTCTTATTGGTGTCTCCTGAATAACAGGCGCAAGAAAACCCATTTTTCCTCATCATGTCTGCACATGGAGTGCAGCCAACGACAAGTTTCAGTCAAAGTATCCTTTAGAGTAATGTGTGCACTTGTGAGAAGTCATTTTCTCAGAAAACAGAGACTCTAGTATGAATATGCAGTCGATGGTAAATGGCCTGTATTTGTATAGCGCTTTTACTAGTCCTTAAGGACCCCAAAGCGCTTTACATATCCAGTCATCCACCCATTCACACACACATTCACACACTGGTGATGGCAAGCTGCATTGTAGCCACAGCCACCCTGGGGCGCACTGACATTGCTGTCCTCTGGTAATATAATTCCCGTGAAAAATATTAAAAAACTGTCAGCCAGATAAATTCACTCCAAAAGTCCCACCGAGTATCTGCTTCTGTTCACTTAGGCTCTCAACCAATAAAGAGCCAGAAGTTCACAGTGTTTACAGCTTGGCCCAAAGGGGAATGCGTCACTTATATTGTATAAAACACTCACTGTCACTTTGTTTATGATTGCTTTTATAAGGTGAAGCCAAAATATAGATTTGCCAATACTAATATGTGCTGATATAGCACTTTATATCCTTTGTGTTTCTAACAAGGAGGAAGTTAAAAGGGCTTTTCCTACCTGTTCAGCTGACACAGCTGGTTTGTTTCAAAAGAAAGGAGGCACAATATTCTTTTAAAAAACTTTTGTAAACTCATTCTTGCAGAAAGCAACAGAATGTGATGAAATAACTTATTGTGATTGCTATAACTGGAGTTGATGCTTCAGGCCTGAAACGACAAAGTGCAAAGTGCCATCGTGGCTGTGAGTGGATGTCTTCACATAAAAAGTAAATATAGGGTTGGTTTTCTTACAGCAGAAAAGTAAGCAACATGGAGAGGCACTACTGGGCAATATATTTGCAGTGGAGTTTAACATAGCACACTGCCACGAGTCAAAAATAGGGGAAAATGCGATGTTCAAACTGGCTCCTGCACAGCTTCATTTTCTTGGTCCAGTTGTATTATTTATTACTGTAGACTGCTATGATGGCTTTGGGTTTAATTATAGGGATCTCTTTGTGAATACAGGTACAAAACGAGACAGACTGTTAAAAGTTTACTTTTAACAAGGATAGACCGTCCTTGACTGTCTCTGCAAACTGAGTGCTATACTTCTATTCTTTCCAATTAGTCTGAGAGTTTTCATCCTCCGCTCAGAACATGAGGAAATTTATCTCTCCTCCTGTCAGAGTGTACTCGCTGTTAGTGAAGAATGAGTGTTGCAACTGCAGCGAGTTGTGTTTGTTAATATACACATTTTGTTTCTTGCACCTGTTTGCCTGCTTGTTAGCACAAGTATCTAATTAGCTAGTCACGTGGCAGCAAGTCAGTTTAGACATCTAGACGTAGTCGAGACAAGCTGCGAAAACCGAGCATCAGAATGCGGAAGAAAGGTGATGCAAGAGAAAATATCCAGTTCGTGGCAGTCCTCTGGGTGAAAATGACTTGTTGATGTCACAGGGTAGAGGAGAATGGCCAGACTCCTTTGAGCATATAGGAAGGCAACAGCAACTCAAATAACTACTCATTACAACCAAGGTATGCAGAAGAGCATCTCTGATTCCAAGGCAGCAGAAGAGCACATCGGGTGTATCTCCTGTCAGTGAAGAATGGGAAAGTGAGGCTACAGTTCACAAAGACTCTGCCAAAATTGGACAATGTAAAACGTGAATACCATTATGCGGTCTGATGAGATTTCAGTTTCTGCTGTGACATTTAGAATTTGAACGAAGCAACATGAAACCTTTCAACTTGTTATCATGACAAAGTGTGTAATACACATGCTGGTCCACTTTAGGGTTGCCAACTGTCCCGTTTTATCTGGGACGTCCTGTATAATGAGCAAAATTGGTGCATTGCTTATTTAACCCTTTAAAGCTGGTCGGAGCGGGCACTCCCCGTTTTGCGTAACTATTTTTAAATCCTGGAAGATCTGCAACCAGGTAAGCTAGCGCAATCATTTTTTTTGCATATGAAACCGGAGGAGTTGTACTTACATCTTATGCCATCAGCTTGTCACAGTTTCCTTCCACATAAAGCTTTGCAAAAACTGTATAAAAAGCGCTTGCAGCAACAAAAACATAATATTCCAGAAACACGCTTTGCCGATCCGATCAGCTGTTCATAACACTTCATACGTCCATCAGCGTGGACTTTCCGCATGTCTGCCATGTCCTGCCCGAAACCGAAAGTGACGTCATTTTGCGGAAATGTAGTTTTTTACTATCAGGGACTTATGAGCCTATACTTGTGTTTTTAAAAGTTATGTTTGACTTTATGACTTTCTGTGTCGTTTCTGGGATGCTGAGGACTCATATTGCACTGCTGGAAATAGTTTATTTTGATACATATGCTACTTTTTTTTTTTTTTTTTTTTTTGCAAATTTGCATTATAATATGTATTTTCGTTTTTCCTGCAGTATACAAAAATTGGTGTATTTCAAAAATAAAACTATGAAGACACTCAAAATAAATTTCCTGTGGTAGGAAACTATTTTGTGCAACTTTTTTGTATTTACAGTTTTGAGGAATAAGCCTCTTAAATTTCTCTAACTAGAAATATATGTTAAAAAACAAAAACAATTTTACATTTGTTTGTAGTTTATTGCACTTTTTTGCAATTTATGTAATTACTATGCACTTAATGCATGCATATTATTAAAATTTGGGCTATAATGGTTGTATTGATGTATAGCAACTTGAAATGTTCCCAAAAATGGCACTACAGCATGTAAAAATATAATATAAGCTCTGGCGGACTTGGTTCTATGGTAGGTCTTAAAGGGTTAACTTAAATGTTACAAATATTGACCGTTGTGTCTCACTTTCTGACCAACAGATGGCTCTCTTACAGTCATCAGTGACTGCCCATCACTCACACCAGATGTGAGGAGGAATAGGTGATTTGTAAAAATAAGGTGCTGTTTGGTATGCGTAGCATAATAAACTGGTAAATGAAGTCTGTAGTTACAGTATGTTATTTAAATAATTTTTCAAAGGAAATGCTAATGTGATTTATGTTTTTCTTTATTGTTTTATGTGAGGTATTGATTAAACTGAATACCAATATTTTACGGCATTTTTTTTATAAGAATATTTAAATACAGTGCATATTTACACTATGCCCAACTGGCTGTGCATTGTGCTTCTGACATGCCAGAGTGTCCCTTATTTGATAGTTAAAAAGTTGGCAACCACTAGTAGCCATTTCACCATGTCCATTTCACACTTTCCCTCTACAAAACAAGAAACGGACAGGCATGCAGAAGTTACAGTAAGCTGCAGTAACAGCAGTGGGAGATCTTTTATTTCAAGCCAACATGAAAATAATCACAGGAAAGTGCTTAATAAGACAATAATAACACATTTACACAGAGATACAGCTGCCTAGCTTAATCATTTGCGGCAATTAAAGACCGCAAACAATAGTGCATGCTTGTCCATTTCACGTGGACACGGTGGACCAGCGTGTCTGTTACACGTTTTGCCGTGATACTGGATTGAATGGTTTAGGCTGGTGGTGCTGTAATGGTGTGGGGGATATTTTCTTGGCGCACTTCAAGCCCCTTAGTATCAACAGAGTATTACTGAGAAAAAACTTGAAATCATCAATAAAATCATCTCAAACTATTTTTTGAACATGAAGAAGACACTGTGTCCTGTGCAGTCGCCAGTCCTCTATCCAATGGAGCACCTTTGGGATGTGGTAGAACGGGAGATTCACATCACAGATGTAGTACCAACAAATCTGCAGCAACTGTGTGACACTATCATGTCAATATGGACCAAAATCTGAGGAATGTTTCAAGCAACTTGTTAAAGTTATTCTATGAAGAATTAAGACAGTTCTGAAGGAAAAAGGCAATAACATAATAACAGTATTTATATATTTGGGGCTTCAAAACAAGATCAAGATGTATCATCACGTCTCAGTCATGAAAGGACGTCTTGGATAAATAGAGTGCATAAGGTGTACTGGACTGCTGTACTGTACTAAAAAAACCTGGTTCGGTTATATACAGGAGGCAGAATAAAGAGGTCATCATTTGGCAGTTTTGCTCCTCACTGCACAGCAATGGTCACACTGAACATTTTTTTATAAAGCGAGACACAAATGAGCTCGGGCTCTCACCATGGAACACCACAAGCTCATTAAAGGAAAGTACTGTCACAGGGCTTGTTAAAAAAAGTAAGTACAGTGTTGCACTTGTCCCTTTTTGTAGGCTCATAGTGCATCATAAGAGGTGAAACTAGCAGAGAGGACTGATGAAAGCGCTATCTCCATTGGCTTCATTAAGCAATTTAAAGTTCAGGGTTTCCAAAGACGTGAGTTACTCAGGAGAAAATTCCACAGTGGATTTAATCTTCTAGGCATGCACAGAACATGTATATGCTAGAATATTATATACAAGGCTTTTCTCAGGAGTCATCCAGTCTCATTCAAACCATTTCAGATCCTGATGAAGGATTTCTTAAGCAGATTCAGCTACAATATGCATCAGACTGTTTCGTGTGTACACATGGGCACATTTTTCTACCTTTCATATCACAACTTCTAAATTTCTTTTGTTCCTCACAGTCCATGAACATGTGCCCAGTCTAGAACAGGCTCCAAGTGTTTTCAACAAAAATGTTACAAAATTATTTTCTGATCCCCATGAACAGAACAGAGAAAACCCGACTCAGAAGTGGTCAAAACATTTATAATTCTTTATTCAATCATCTTCCGGAAGAGAGAGCCCTGCACAGCCCAAAGCCAGTTGCAGGATCTCCAACATTAGAAGCTAAAAATGTGTCTCATATAGGTGTTATTTTGGTACTTTAAACGTCACACACAGCCTCGATACAAACAACTCCTTATATGGTAAATGGTAAATGGCCTGTATTTATATAGCGCTTTACTAGTCCCTAAGGACCCCAAAGCGCTTTACATATCCAGTCATCCACCCATTCACACACACATTCACACACTGGTGATGGCAAGCTACATTGTAGCCACAGCCACCCTGGGGCGCACTGACAGAGGCGAGGCTGCCGGACACTGGCGCCACCGGGCCCTCTGACCACCACCAGTAGGCAACGGGTGAAGTGTCTTGCCCAAGGACACAACGACGAGACTGTCCAAGCCGGGGCTCGAACCGGCAACCTTCCGATTACAAGGCGAACTCCCAACTCTTGAGCCACGATATATGTTACTAGTTCCTCTTTTTCTGTCTGGTTTCCTGTATTTAATAATATGCTTGCACAGAACCACCTCAACTGGCTCCTTTCGATGTGGAGGAGCAGCGGCTCCACTCTGAGCCCTTCCTGGATGGCCAAACTTCTCACCCTACCTCTAAGGGAGAGGCCAGCCCCCCTTCGGAGGAAGCCCATTTGTGCTGGTTTATCCAACCAACAGATTTTTTTATACGGGCCATTTTTCATCAGAATGCGTACAACTTTATCACCTGTACCACATAGTTTTTATTATGTTTTCAGAGTTAATGCACTGACTGTGAACTACGACTCTCCAGGTCTTGAGTCTGGCTTGTGAAGTTTGTTGCATGACATTTCCTGTCTCTTTTCTGTCTCCCATCACCTTTCCATTTTCGAAGTATAAAATGTGTAAAATTCCCACAAGCAAACTGACCTCAGGGGCTTGCGCAGAGAAGTGATTGAGAAAACTCCTCTTTTTATTTGACAAGTTCTCTTTCAAAAGATGTAAAGCATATAGTATCTGCTTGACATCCCTGAATAAATCCTGCATTATAAAGCACCGCGGCCCCTCCTTGTCACAGACACTTCTGCCTTTTACTTGTCAGCGGCCGGTAGGGTCAGTTTAATTTGTTAGTCCATCAACTCATTGATTAGCCTCCAGTGCCCACCAATGAAACGGTGTGTTGAGGCCTCCTCATTGTGCATGCTGTGTGTATTTCTGTATGTACCACACAGCGCCTGCAATGTGGAGGCTGAGGTGCACGGAAACAACTCACAAATATTTTTTGCAAGAATGTGTGGCTTTCAAGGAGAGGTCAGCCAAAGAATATAATAGGATTTCCACACATTCCTACCACTCATACTGTATTTACATGCACACAAACAAGGTATAAGAAAAATTTTATACACCTTCAGACACAGAGGTACCCCATGCACAGAACATTAGGTTCTTAATTTTCCCAGTCAGTCATGCAGATTTTACTTTGTCTGTAGGTCAACACTGTGCTCCTCTCTACCTGCAACCTTTCTACAAGCAGGTGGGCTCAGTGACACGTCCGTTCCCTTGTGCAATCAAAATAAATAAAAAAACCTGAAGCTATCTTGTGCTTATTATCTACTGCAGCACTCCTGCACTGCAGTGGTACCCAGGCGCTCTAGCAGCATAATGACCCGTGTAAGATCCTGGTTTAGTGCGACACAGATGACAAGATACACAAAGGAAGGCGGAGCAAAAACGCACACATATGCACACACATTATACCAATTTGCTTCCTGTTCCCATTAGGTTGGTACAGTAATGCTACAGGCACCAAAAGATGTCAACTAATCTGTGAGGCTTGGCTTGATGTTGCATCGAAGAGATTTCGAGCCCCGCATGCTGTTCTGCACAATGAGTCCCCTCGCAATTATGGGAATTGCTACCTTTTACCACGCAGGGTGTTTTACCGCCTCATTCTCAGTTTTTTTTTTTCTTCCATTTTTACAAATCTCTTCGGTCTCACTGCCAACGCTGCCCATTTAATCAGGTACATGCTTATTAGCTTAGTGTATGGGGCTATATCCAATCCCACAGTGAGCATGGCGGGGTAATTAGCTGGAGGCTAATAGGCATAGCAATGGGACGACAGAGATATGTGTGGACCTGTGGCCAGTTCCAGACAGTTGTTTGTCTCTGATGGGTTGCAATGATGTTGTCAGAGTATGTGAAAGGAAATGGGAAAGAGAATAGGAGATTATTATGCCTGGAAGGATTCAAGTGATTGAAGGGAGGGGGGGAAAGAAGGAGCGCATAGCTTGATGTGATGATGTGCACGTCTGGGACTCTTGTTCAGGCTGTGTTTGGTAGATAGAGCGACTCTCTCGTCTTCTTTAGTGCACCTTATTGCTTATATACAGGAGCACAATCAACATTGCAGTAGCAATATACTGCATGCAAACAGTTGGCATCTGTCAAAGTCTGCTGTTGCATGACATTTGCACTCTTTACTTAAAATATGCCAGATGCTGATGTGCAGGATGTGCAGATGAAGAATGTGCTGAAGGCGGGCAGAAATTCATTGCTAACAAATATGAAAATACACGATTTAGTCATTATTGATTAATTATAAAGTGTAACTAGAGACTCTGCATTCTTGTTACGTCCATTATGGGTAGAGCTTCTTGATTAACTTTTCATTCGAAGCCATTTGTCTCCTCTGGAATCATCCGCTATAGATTCTCAATCTGAAACTCATAAAGTAAAACTTCTCAGCACATGAGCTGCTTTATCTTAAAATCGTAATTTTTTTTTTCCTTTTAAAGGAAAATCAGCCACTGCCTTTAGAAAATTTAACAGATTAGTAGAGGAAACAGCTCATTATGCAGTATAAATTAGTTTTTTGGGTCGTTAGTTCATGAGTCATTTCGATCATACTGTACTGTGCAAAATTTATTTTGGTGCTCAATTTTTTAAAGTGGTTTTCAGCTGTAGTTTTCAGGGCTTTCTGAAGCTCTTTCAAAGTAGTTTTTTGGACATTGTCTACTTTTCATTCATTATCGGTCCAGTCCTTGTACCATTCTATGCAATTCAAGACAATGGAGCACGATTTGGAAAAAGTCTGAAAGTGTCTGATTGTCAATAGCTTAATTTTTCAGCATGATAATGATCCCAGACACTGCCAATGCAGTAAAAGCAAACCTGGATAGAAAACACACAGTAAAACACCATCAGTCATATACTGTATTGGCCTCCCCAAGCCAATCCTCAACATTATTGAAGCAGTGTGGGATCATGTAAAGGCAGCCAGCATCCATAGAAGACCTTTGAATGTCGTTCAAGAAGCCTGGAGAAATACTTCTGAAGACTACTTCAGAAATAAGATTATTTAAGTGGGGTTTTCCAACAGAAGCAGCAGGATCCCACAGCGGGTACCCCTCTAAAAGCTTTGTCTGCTGGGAGATTCTGGCAGAACTCTCAGAGAAAGAGACACTTGACACATGTAGTGGATGTTGCTTGTTTTATTTTGGTGTTCACAGTAGGGTGATGTCATGTTCACCAAGAAGAAAAAAGCCCTTCCTCACAGTGAAAGGAACAGGTATAATATGGATAACAAGTCTTAGTCCATCTGGATAGGATGTATTTAGAATCAGTGGACAAAAAACTCAGTAAAAGGAAAAATAATTTCAGTATGTGGGATGGAAGCTACTGATGATAAGAGGACTGATAAAAGCTAGAAGTATTGATATGTGGGATGCATAAGTAGGTAGCAAGCAGCTGTTTTTGAAGCAGCACATCTAGAGAGAGAAAAGAAAAGCTAACAAGGCAGCCAGGCTGATTTTGCATCTAACCGAAGCAATGTATTCTGCATGGGGGCTGATGTATTGACAGATGTCAGAGAACTCCGGGTAGAGTCTCGCTTTTGCAGATGGTTGATCCCATTTTTTCTGGCATGCATCAGAAGTGGGCATGCTTCAGAGTTTCACTTTGCAGTGCGTTACACAAAGATATCCAGCAAGTGTTCTTTGGAGAGACTAAAGGCTGATCTCTCTCTCTGTGCAAATGTAAATTTAATCCACCTGCCATTTTTTCCACAGTCGAATCGCGCATGGAATAGAAAGCGCCACAGCCTGATTTGAACTCCATCCATTTTGCCTTCTTTCTTTCTTGTTTTTTTTCCTTTTCTTAAGTGCGTTTTCACATTGCTTGTTTAAGTACGGAGAGTGAGCTAGAAGAAAGTGTTGAGACTGGGGACGCACTCAGTCATTTTAGCTTGGGGCAAGTCCAAACTTGGCCTTGTGTAAGGAGGGCGAACGCACCATAACACACATCTCTCGCCCACACATACACAGCCTGCGGACTTGTACGTACGCTTCAAACAGATATGCACACAGAAAAACGTGCGTGCAAATATGCATTTGGGTCCCGAAGAGACAAGATGCACATTCATACACATGTATACAAATTATTCATGTGTTGGCTGACTCAGTTTGTGGAAATACTCTTGGACCGGCCAGGCCCACGCTTCATTTAACTCATCTGAATGAGTTATTGGCTGTGTAAATGGACGGCACTGTCACCTTTTAAACAGACTGTGGACAGTGTTTCACAGAGGAGGATACACTACATTACACACCAGTCCGACATCGATTAGACTTCATTAGTGCCATAAACCAAACATGTCACACATTATGTCAGCGCTTGTTCCTCATGTGGGTTCCTCACATTACGAGTGTTATTTTAAGGCTTCAGTAGGCTTCGGCTGCGGGGAAGTGTGCTCCACTGTTGCTGGGATTATCATTTGTTATCCCTCTTCATAGTGACAGGTTTTTAACCACTATCCTCAGGGGTAATCTTTCTTCTTCAAACACGGTAACTCTTTACGAACTCCTTGGCCATCTCAGTAAGACTATATTATGAAAATTATCTAAACAAATAGGCATTTGTTAAAGTTTTGACTTCAGTGATTTCATGTATAGAATCACCAGTCGCATCTTACTAAAAGTGTTTCAAAGGTTTTCTGACTTTGCCTCAAAAATATGGTTTAAAGCATTGGTGTCAAGCGTAAGGCCCGTGGGCCAAAATCAGTCCTGCAAGGGCTCCAACCTGGTCCACTTGATGGCTTTGAAAAATCATGCTAAATAACAGATAAGTAAATAAATGACATAAATGTTCCTGTTGTTTTACTGTATACCGTATGATTTTCTTTAACAGTGGCTCTACAGTTAAACATTTTCTTGAATTAACATAAACTTAATGTTTTATAATTACAGGACAGTATAGGCAATGAGCTACGAGAACTTTCTCTGTAACTTTACACAATTTCTCACAATATAAGCTCAAAGAATTGCAGTGACAGATTTCGTGCATTTGTTACAGCAGCATCTCTTTATCATGTATAAAGACTTAGATGGGCTGTTGAAATTGAAACTCTTTTCCCTACACTGAGATATCTGAGAGACTAAATGTGTAGTTAAACTTCTTTAGACTGACAGAAAGGAGATTTTGGCTACGTCCACACTCGCCCGGATAGATCTGAAAATGCTCCGCATCCACACTAGTGTTTTCAGTCGTTTTCACAGAGTTGTGCGTCCACATTGAAACGGCCGAAAATGCTGAGGTTCCAGTACTGCGCATGCGTGAAACACAAGAAGATTCGACCTGCCTCATTTCTGTCTGCTGTTTATTTACTTTCCGGCTCTTTGAAAAGTCGTGGAAAAATGTCGAGAAAAGCACCGAGTTTTTTAAATAGACTTTCACTAGCTGGGCCCATGTTCTCATTTTAGGTTTGACAGTGTTTTAGTAGGTAAAAGTGAATGTTTTGACATGAATTGAGCTGCGGTTTGGGGAAGGCCTTGAAGGGCACTGGCGACGGCTCCCGGGCATGGCAGATCCCCGTGTACTAAATAGAAGTGAAGAAGTTAAAGAATTGAGAACAAGGAGGGAGGGTGGGGCACGTAAACGAGAATGATCAGCTTGCAGAACTGAGGGAACCTATATAGATGACAGCCGGAAGGAGCGTGTTTGAAGGCGTCGTCCTGCTTCCAATACATAATCTGCAAAACAATGAGGTGGAGTTGTTGCTGCAAGTAACACAAAAGTACAAAGTTGAGAGTGAGTGAGAATTAAAGAATTCAAAGAAAAGCTATCTGGAGCATGTACAGACTGATATTAATCTTTAATAGGGCTGTCAAAACTGAGAGCAAACAAAACAACTGCTGTATAATGCCCTCCGCTATCTTTCTTTAATCGGTCACATGACTGCACCACATGACTAAAATGCATCATCGTTTTCAAAAGTCTCCGTTTTCGCTGTCCACTCTGTGGCGTGAAAGCACCCTGTTCAAATGTATTCATTTTCGAGAGCATTTTCAAAACGCTGCGTTTTCCTTCGGGGAAACGAAAACATATTAGTGTGGGCGTAGCCTTCAATTGGTCCGGCCTACTTAAGGTCAAAGTAGGCTGCTCCAAAAAAAGCCTTTATTTGTCAGTTGCAGGTCTTTTGCCCACAACCGAGATGACAGACCTTGCCGACCGTACATATAATACAAACATCACATTGGGGAGACAGGTCAGGCTAGGTAGCGAGGAAAAAAAACAACATTGAAATGTGTAACACAGAAGGATAATACAGGAATGCACAGGTATCAACACACCATAACACAATAAACACAGCATGGGATAGTGTTCCAGTGCGTACATCTGATCTGGGACCGCTGCAATCTTCGACTGCGCCTCCAACTGACCCGATGTCCACATCATGGGGGAGGTAAGCGTTGGAGGTGGCGTTGGATAGGGAGGGTGATGCGTCAGTGAGTGCTTATCAGTATATATATGTGTGTGCGTGTCTATAGTTCAGCTGAGACAGTGTCCTTCGCCCCGCCAGGCTAAGTAAACAGTCTTCCAGCCAACCCAGGTGGCCTTGCATGGAATGGGAAGGAACAGACTCAACACAGTCGTTATCAGGGAGTTTTTGTTCAGCTCCAGCCTTGAGCCCACGGCTGGCGCCGAAGGGGTAGCCGCATTATGATGGTGATTTTTCTTTTGCAAACAACTCGTGAGAAGTTCAAGCTGTTTTTAACACGCCGACACTGGTCTGTCAATCTCCCGTTAATAGCTGCGAGTTTCTCCGTGATGTTATTAGCCGTCGATTCTGTGGTCTTGTCACTCTTTTGCTCACAGAGCAGATTCTGAGACCTCGCGACCGCAGCCAACTGATCCGAGATGTAATCCAGCTTCCGCCCAGAGATGTTGTTCTGAGTTGATTCTTTCCTGATGTAATCCAACATACATACGCTCAGAGGTCTTATTCTGAGCATTCACTGCAGTCGTAAGCGCCTCCAAGCTCTTAACCATGCTGCCTTCAGTGAGCCCTTTCTGAGAAGTCGCACCTGTCGTTCCAATCCCAGCGGGCAGCCTTGTGGGGGTTTGAACAGGTTTCCGCTCTCTTAATTCTCCGATAAGCCAGGGCCAAGCCAGCTCCGATCAGCAAGAACCCTGTTATCATGGTTCCGAATAGGTAGATATCTTCAGCGTCCTCGATCGACAGTCCCGCCAGGCACACGATCCTCTGCCACCCGTCCATCGTGTATCCGGCAGGGAAAGTCCCTCCAGGGCACTCGGGTTCTCCCGAGCCCAGACTTCTCGTTAAAGGGTGTCAATAGCATTCAGAGACCAGTTGATCAAATCCATAAATGATGTATGAACGATGTAACACAAGAAAACCGATGTTTTCTATGAACAGGTACACTCACCACCACACTGCTGAAACTATCATGAGTCTCTACAGCGCACATGATCTATGTCAGCGCATCCATACAGCTCATAAAGATGCACTGAGCCCGCTAAACACAGTTTTCAGCGAAGGTTTCAGTCAACATACAACATGACATACAGTATTTTTGTATTCATGCACATCAGCTTATAAGATGATGGCAACTAGAATTCAAAGTCTTTACCTTGCAGCTACAGACTGGTTTCTTTACTGAATTACTTGAAAGGTGAAACAGGTTAAGTTTTGTAATTCTGCTGAGAAAACTTCTGTAGTTGTAATTCTGCAGTTCTGCCTTTACCTGCCGTTTCTGTCATATAACAAATGTTATCTGACTCATCGCAGTTCAGAGCAGATCAAAGAAACAAAAGCTGTTCATCATTTCCTTAGTTCTAAACTTATTTCTTCCAGTCGTTGGATGACTGATGCTGTCAAATTGTGTTTTTACTTAATAGTAATAATCCTCTAAATGGGAGCTGGTGGCTCAGTTGTTTGAACCCCACAATCGGACGAGTCTGCGAGCTTCTGCGGTGTATGGCAGGGGCCCAGTGGGAAATTAAATCTTAACCCTGGCTATGTTTGTTTTATGACCTTTTGTTCAAGCCAGCAGAACAGCACAAAGAAAGAACTGAACAGCCCAAAACACTACCCTCCCCCTCACCTTTGGCTCCGCTGAACCTTTTGTTAGACATTGCAGTGAGAGGTACAATAAAATCTGTGAGAAAGGAAGAGGCCAGGGTCTATCGATAAGACTCTATAGAACCTGGTGAGTAAATTAATCCTAATCCGATTCACAGCATAGTCAGAGACTGTTCGGACTACAGGCAGGTGTCTAAATATGCACAGAAACTTTAATTCTCCTTTCTTTGACAGTAAATTTCTCTCATTTGTTCTGATTATGTGTTCTTTGGCTTTGATTTGAATTCAGACAAAAAGACTAAGATTAATTAAAGCTGCTTTTACTTGGATTTGTTAACTTAGCATAACTAATCCCTTCTCTGACCTTTCTTCTCTCTACCCAAACCAGTTCAAAGCAGAAACTATTAGGACTCTCTGGCATTTTTAATGTCCAATATTTTAAAAGTATATTGTTAAACTCATGAAAGCTAAACCTGAACAAAATTAAATGCATGCCTAGGAGAATTTTCATTCTGTAAAGGACTTATTAACGGAATTTAATCTTAAGATATTACAATATTTTGTGCAGTTGAAGAAATCCAGACAGCTTGCATGATGTTGTTCTCATTCTAAACATTTATACTACTAAGTTCAACCAACTGTTGATGTCTCACCACCAGTGAGGTGCGCTGCAGTCAACCACTAATAGTTAGGTGTCGAAAAAAAACAGTTATCTCTGTGCAGTCTGTATTTATGCACCTTCACTGAAATGCTCACCTAATGCTACAAGCCGATGTTAGAAGAACTGGGAAGTGCACAAGAAACTCAAAAGGCACCAAAACACCTTGAGCTAGTTTCATGTTCAGAAATTGCTCAATTTAACGACAATTTCCATCACTGCACCCCACGTTGTTGAGTTGGAGTTTGTATGTTGTCCAACAGTACAACGACATGTTTGGTTAACTTGCTATTCTGAACTGGCCATTGATGTGGAAGTTAAATAGACTGGTTCTTACATGGTGTTGTTACAAGTACTCAAAGCACTTTATACAACTTACCTCTAGCAATTCATACACCGGTGAACGCATCAGAGATAAAGGATTGACGGCATCGAGCCACCAACTTCCTTATTAGTAAATGACCTGCTCTGCCTCCCGAGCCATAGCCACTCCCCATGGATGGATGGATGAATGGGAAACAGATTTTTTTTCACTTTATTAAATGACTTGAATATATAAAACTCAACTGTCACTCTTATATAATAATTTTCAATTTTTCCTTTGCCCTTTCCTCAGATACTAAAACGAAGAAACATAGTCGATCTTGCAGTGCAGCGTAAGCTTGTCATGTTTTGCCATTTCAACCTTTGCCCTGACATTTTATTTCTCTGTCTCTAAAGTACAATCCCTCACTCACACTCTACGACAGGACCCTGCTGGGCAGATTAATCACAGATGCTGTTTGGGAGAAAACATGAGCAACAAACAATGTAAAGCCTGAGTTTGGCAGAAGCCATCAGCGAGCGTCACACCTGAACCTTTTAACGTGCGTTGCCCTCCTTTCTTTGCTCTTTTCATTCACCTCTCTGTGGACATTTACTACAGCTGGCTTCAAGCACCGTGTGTTTGTATATTAGCTGTAATCAGTATGTATGACTTCTACCTCAGTTGCTTTACCTCCTGTCTCCCTCTTGTCTACCTCTTAGCCTCTCATTAAATTTGAAAACCATAATGAAATTCAAACAGGATGGAAAACACCTCCACTCTCCTCCTCCACCCTCGATTTCCTCTCTTTCTTTTCCTCACCTCGTCCCCTTGTTTTCAGCCTCCTCTTCTGCCTCCTCTCATCTCTCCCTGTCTCCTTATGCCCCTCTCACCTCCTCCATCGCTCCGTCCTTCTTCTTTTTTTGTTTTTTTACAATGAAATCCACCATTTGGGGAAAAGAGAGTGAGAAAAAAAGACACAGAAAACAAAACAGAAAGTCTGCAGCACCTGCTCTCACAAAATGGCTGCAGTCATGTCTGCAAAAAGTCATTTTGAAAGTGCAGGTGACATCTAACCCCAGACTGTGAAACAGAAGGCAGTTTGAACCGAGTGGAGACGTCTATTTAGACAGTTGAAGCGTGAAAGAAAATTATAACCTCTTAGCATCAAACTACCCCCTTTTCTCTTTTGTTTTCCCTCTTAAATATGCTCTCCCCCTTCCCTCTATCCCCTTGCTGTCTTTCTATTTCCCCCTCCCTCCTTCTTCCACCTCCTCATCTTCTTCACTCTGTCTTTCCTGTCTCTCTGTGGCAGTGAATACCGAATCAGTCGGAGACAGACGGTGCGTGGGGTCTCCCCAGAGGAGGGCTAAAAAAACACACACACAGCGAGCGCACACATGCGCACAGACATATGCCGTTGCAAGAAAAGCCTCGCATCTCCATATGAATGCACGTATGCACACGAGGACACACGCTGAGCGCATTTTAGCGCTGATAAATTGCGACAGTGTAATTTGCCTTGTCGGTAAATCTGCACTTTCCGAGTCTCAGATGGCTTCTTCAAATATGAGTGAAGCCACGGGGAGGCTCCGACGAGGAGCTTAATGAAAAGTAAATAAATAAAAACATAAATAAATGCACACATGCACGTTCACATGGTGGCTGAGCTGTGAAACGGTGTGTGTTTCGGCAGGATTCGTGTCTTTGATCGTATTTTCAGTCATTTTTGCTTTTTTATGATCTTCCTGTTATCTACCAAATGGTAATCAAACCCTTCTTCCTTTGTTCATTCTTTTTGGTCTCTCTGCATATGTTCTTTCATCTTAGTCTCTCTCAACTTCACACTGAGTATCCTTTCTTCGTCTTCTGCTTTCCTTTGATTCTCATTAACTTTACTCTGGCTTCTTTCTCTTCTTTTTCTTTTTTTTCTGTGAATCTCACTCGTGACCCCGCACCACATGATTCAAAGTTTACATGTCTTAAAGAAGTAGATACCAACTTTGCACGCTGTGAAGATAATTTAATAGTGTAAACATGCTACAGCCAATTTTCTTCCTGTGATGTCAAAAGCTTCCGAGCTACCAAGCGGACCTGCTGTTATACGCCTTTTGTTTCTGTGGTCAGCTTTTTAAATTCAAGGCTGCGCTCGAGAGACTGAAATTGGTCTGCTTATGAGTTGCTGTGAGAAAAGTTCAGCCCTCCCCTCCCACGCTGCCCGCCCCCATTGGCTGCCTATCCCCTCAAGGACGTCTCCTTGTGCACCACCATCAGTAATCCTGCTGTGTTTGAATCTCTGCATGCAAGGTCTCTCCAGCCCACTTTCATGTGTCCGTGTCTCCATCTGCTTTTCCAGAGACCAAACAGCCTGGAGTTTCGAAGTGCACTGAGAGCAGTACCAGCAAATTTAGATGAAGTAACCTTGTTTTTCTTTTTTTGCATGTTGCCGGTAAAGTTGCAGAACTTTTTTGGCGCGTCGGTTTAACCCTCTCAGGCTCAAATTAAGTTTTTGTTGCTAATGCACAAAAGAATACCTGCAGTGGTACTTCTGAGTTAAAAAAAAAAAAACCTCATAAAATATGTATGTGGGGTGTATGTGGGGTAATCAGGTTGTTAGCTTTTAACTGTTGCAAATCTGCAACGCCTGCCTTGAGAGGGTTAAGATTCTTGGCTTGAAAACTGATCTACACCTTTGAAATAAATGTGTAGATCAGTATAGTCAGTATTTGGACAGTAACTTTCTTCTTCTAGCTTCCCGGCCTTTGTTCTCCTCCTGCACTCGTCATTGTGCGTTTGAGTTCACCTGCCCCCTTTTCTATTTTCTCTCCTGGTGGTTTCCCGAAGGATCACAAGCAGCATTTCAACTTTAAGGCTTGATTCCAACCAAACCCCTGTATCCTCCCAGTCTGTGATGCTTGTAACCCTCACAACTGTGTAACACTTACAGCTCTGAAGGTTCTCTTAAATAAGTTGTGAGGTTGAAATCCAGCGGCAAGTTTTAGGATGTCACTTTCTGAAAATCAGCATCTATTACATCTTAACAGCTTTAAAAACCAGGGAGCTGGACTTCTTTAAGTTTGTGAAGACATTTTGTTCTTCTTTAGAAATGAAGAAGCCTCTTGGATAAGAGGTGAAACCTCTTCACAAACTTAAACTATCATGACTTTGATGACTAAGAACCTACATAGACGATCTATCACATGATAGCATGATAGCACTATGTAAAAGTCTTGAGCCATCTCTTAATGGGAAATAGGTGCAGCAAAGTATTGAATTACTGTCATTCTGAAAAATGAAGCTGGTGCCAATCAGATGTTTTCCAGATGGGGTAATGCATGGTAGATCAAGATCTGATGGAGCTCAAAGATCTTAAACAGCACTCGCTGACCATTATTGATGAGGCTTCAGTGAGCAGTTGATGGCTCAATTGAAGGTCCAGATGTATGTAGATTTGGCTAAAAATTGGATGAACCTGGACTATTTTTGAGTCTGAATGATTCATCAGTCAGTGTTCGGGAGCTTAACGACAAGAACATTCCTCTTAAAATGGTCAAATAAGGGCTGAACTAAAAATGGGTGAACAAGCAGCCAATGTCCTTCAGAAAGCCTCGAGAACTCTTGCACAAGACCACTTTTAGAAATTACAACAAAGTCTGGCCCCTTTAAAAAGAAAAAGAAAAGAGGGCTGGCTTGAGAAATTTGCACAGTACAGATAGATGGATAAGGATCATGTCCAAGACTTTTTGGAAAACGCAGCTTTTCCATTTCAGTTTCATTCTAAAATGCCCCCTCTTTCCTTCTCTTGTTCCTTAGTTTTGGCATTTATAACAACAAAGATTAAAAGGTTATGAAGACCTTTTAAACACGTAGAAAGATCTTGTACAGATTTTACAGAAAGGCCATTTCATTTGGTCTGTTACTGAAAACAATTCTGAAATAACCTCATGAAACTCATTTCTGGCAATGTGTGGAGTTTCATCCATATCAGACACAACAGGTGCTGCAACTTCACAGAGGGTGGTTAATATAAGTCACTTGCTCTTGAGACTGTTTGTTCCAGAATAGCACTTAATGTAGCAGACCCTCCACACAAATGGATTGCCACCTTCCTGCAGTGCTCAATGTTTAACGTTGCTTTAGTTTTATTTTCTGTCCAAGTTATAATTGTAACCTCAAAATCTGGCATTTACGAGCACGGGTGTTTAGTTCTGCCATAACATACAAACAAAACCTTGTGATCCATCAAATCAATATATGTAAAATGATTTTTTAAATTACTATTAATCATATAAAACACAATTTGACCTGTTAAACTTTGTCATTCAGACCATATTTTAAATGAAGAGGAAAGCAAAATTACTCAAAGCGCAGTTAAGTCAAGCAAAGAGCCGATACGTGGAGCTCTGCCTGGATTTATTATATAAAATCAAAAACAGTTTTTATTTGGCTTTGCTGGGCTCGGTCCTTCGCATCCTCATTTGTCTGAGGATGAACAGTGCAAAGGAGAAGAAATATGGCTGCGGGAGAAGTCGTTGAAATAAAACTGTGATATGAGATTATTGCTGAGTCTGTGCCTCGATGATAAGATGCAAGAGAGGTGAGTCAGCATATATAAAAAAGCATTTCATGCCTTTCTTGAAATAAGCACCAAATGTCTCGTGTGCTTTATTTGCTCTTGTGATTACTAGAGTCTGATCCATTCCAGTTGGTCACAAAAGATGAACCCAGAGCGTGTTTGTTCACTCTGGGAAGCAGAGAGGGAGACGCGGGGAAGGTGTGACAATAAACGCTAAGGAATGCGGCAGAGAAGTGACAAGGCAATTTTTAGCTGAATGGAAATATGGGGACCTTCAAGAAGATACAGAGCGAACAGACCAAACACAGGGAGATGGGGGCACAGCAAGATTTGAGGGCTGCAAGAGATTTATGGCACAGAAATGGAGTCCCAGAAATTAGAAATGGGAAACATAAGGAGGAGAATAAAGTTGATAATTTAGAGGTTTCAAATGTAAGAGAAAGGGACAAATAATGAAGGGATTAAGGGATGGAAGACAAAGATACGGGAAGTTAGAAGAGTAGACGAAAGGTGGAGATGGGAAATACCCAAAAACTGTTTTAAAAGCAGTGATGAGGACTGACCAAAGAAAGGTCAGAAAGCGAAGATTAGAGAGGATTTTACACGGGCAGTGTAAAAGACATATATAAATTATGCAACCATAAAAGAAAACTTTAAGCTGGAAGCAGTAGCTGAAGAAGCAAAGGCGAGAAGAGGGAATTCCTTTGCTCCCCTAAGAGAACAAAGCAGGGAAATGAAGTTGAGAGGCCAAGATGAAAATGAATAAATTAACACTGTAGTGAAAGAAAAAGGAAAAACCCACAAGTTTAAGTTGAGTGAACTTATGAACAAATAACTCACTCAAGTCATTAAGTTCAGTCTTATCATCAAGATTAATGTCTCTATCTCTTACATAACCTTTATGTAATATCCATCTCTGTCACTTTCATTCCTTTCACTCTTTAACTCAGCATGCAGAGGTAAATTAGCTAATCAGTGGAGACACACCTATCAGAGGCAACATTATGATCGCCTGCATATTTTGGGTTGCTCCCCTTTTGGAGCCCTGACCTGTTGAGATACAGACGCCACTAGACCCCTGAAGGTGTGATGTGGTATCTGGCACCACAGATGTGAAGGCAGTCTCCACATCTGTGGTGTAAGTTGGGGACTCCAGGTGTTTGTCCAGCACATCCCAGTGATCCTCCATTGGATTGAGATATAATGAATCTAGATGCCAAGTCAGCCCCTTAAACTCATTGATGTGTTCCTCAAACTATCCCTGGCAGAGCACATTATCCTGCTGAAAGTGCCCCACAGCCATCAGGGAGTGTTTCCATGAAAGTTTTTCATGGTCTGCAACACAAGATAGATAGGTGGTAGTGTCAAAGTAACATCCACATGGAAGGCTTCTCAACAAAACACTGCCTACCAGCTTGCCTTTCTATAGTGCATCCTGGTGCCAGGTGTTCCGCAGGTAAGTGACGTACACACACACGGCTGTCCACGTGATGTAAAAGAAAACGTGAATCGTCAAGCCACCTTCTTCTATTTTAGTGTGA
This sequence comes from Maylandia zebra, assembly GCF_041146795.1. Classification (NCBI taxonomy): domain Eukaryota; kingdom Metazoa; phylum Chordata; class Actinopteri; order Cichliformes; family Cichlidae; genus Maylandia; species Maylandia zebra. The sequence continues at coordinate 27,573,304 of NC_135169.1, forward strand.
GCTAGTTCTGATACTCACCATTGCCATTGTTGGAGCTTTTGGCCATGGACAGGGGTCAGCATGGGCATCCTGATTGGTCTGTGGCTGTGCAGCCCCATAATCAACAGACTGTGGTGCTCTGTGTATTCTTGCAGCTTTCTATCAAAACCAACGTGAACTTTTTTAGCAAACTGAGCTACAGTAGCTCATCTGTTGGATCGCACCACCATGGCCCTGTCACTGGTTTACCAGGGTTCCTTCCTTGAACCACTTTTGATTCTGACCACTGCAGAGCTGGAAAAACCTACGAGGGTGCCGTCATCCTCCTAAAAACGAACACTCAAAACATAAAAACCTATCATTTATCAGTGTATGCAACAATTTGATGCATACATTAGGCGTTAGTTGAACCAGATATCCATTACATGCTGCAAACCTAGGCCCTTGCTGCAGAGGCCTAGCCAAGAGATCATTGTGCATGTTCATCATGGTAATATGTGCTTAAACATCTTAACCCCGACCCCCCCCAACACACACACACACAATTAGAGTCCAACTCTAGCACATGAGGCGTGTCTATTTGTGTGTGTGCGTGCGTGTGTTACTAACAATCTGCATGTATCCGATCGTTTTGACACATTTCTCGAGTCTGCCGGAGCTCATTTGGTGAAAGAATGAAGCATTCATAAAACTGCATATAGAATTCCATCTTGTGCTGTAGCATTAATGCAACATCATCGAGGCAAACCTGCGAGGAAAGTGTTGAGCCTATTCCCGTCACGTATGCTCTTTTCCTCTGCATCCTAAAGTCTGAGCAGGACTGTGGGGCCAATGTAAATGTAGATTTTTAAGTCATCCCTTGATGCCTCCTACCCATTTATTTTTACTCCCAGTAGTTCTACCTGCTGCTCTCTGCTGCCTGATGTATATGCACATATACGCATACATATGCACCATGCTTGACTGCACACTCTTCACCAGCGCGCACACACTGGGGATTTCATATTTATGCCTGCCTGTGAAGATGGTTTCTCTCATGCACACAAACACAGTGACGTCCAGGTTAAAAGAGGAGAATGAGAATCTCAGACAATATTATCTGCATTGGTCAAGGCTTTTGCAGACTGGCACACATGCACAGACAAAATGTACACGCACGCACACACTGATGCTGGTTAAAAGCGTGCAACAGCCACAGTCTCCCAGCAAATATTATCTGCTTTGGTCAAGGCCCTGCGGCTAGCACGCGTTATGTCTCGTCACTAATGCAATGTGTTTTTTCATTAGCATTCAGTCATAGGAGACAATTACACGGGTCATCCTGCATTTTAATGGAGAAATAATGGACTTGCAGGGAGAGATGGTTTGAGGGTAGAGACACAGAAAGAAAAGAAAGACTATGAGAAAGACGGGGAGAAATAATACGCTGATGTGGACTGTCTGTCTTACTTTTCCTGCATGCTTATCAAACCCTCAACAAAGAAGCATCTGTGTGTGTTTGTGTGAAGTCCTAAACATTCACATGCGTGTGTATGACATGGATAAAATTAGCCTACAGTAAAAACAACCAATGATTTTTCTATAACCTTTATTTTATCAGGCAGACACCCTGATATTAAGGCTGTCTGTTCTCAGCTCTGAGAATGATGTGAAGGCAGTGACTACAGTGTTTTTACAGAGGCTGTGACCGGCTCTTATTAGCAGAGGTGGACAAAGTACAGACATCCATCACTTACAGTACAGACACTTGTATTAAAAATACTCTGGTAAAGCCAGAAATGTGAAAATGTACTCAAAATACATATAAAGGAAAAAGTAGCTCCTTGGAGGACGTTTCTATACTAGCTGTGTTTTGGTGGTTTTGCCAAGCTATTTGAATCTCATGGCAGATTCATATAACGATGAAATAATATTACTATTAGGGAATAAGGATTTCCAACTCAATTCCAATTCTAATTCTAATGGATTTACACTGCTTGACGATCTCTTAGGTTTTTTTGTATTTCTCAACTTAAATGTTTCAGGTCATCGAACTGATTTTAATAGTTGAGTAAACACAATGCTGTTTTTTTTTTTTTTCTGCCGCCTGTCCCATTTGGTTCTTTAGCCATCAGAATTGTTGTCTGAAGACCAACAAGGATACCCAATGGATTTACTTTGCCAAATGGATCATCGTGGCATTGCCGTATTGGTCCATTTGGTCGATCTTTGTTTTTATTATTTATTATATTTTATTTTCAGATGTTACAGACGGGACAGACATGAGTGAGAGATAGGAAAGGGAGAAAGAAAGAGGAAGGAAAGGAAAAACAGAAGGGGAGAGGGACAGTGAGAAAGGGGGGGAGAAAAAAAATAAAAATCTCCTGGATCACCTGTTGAGAGAAGAATAGAAAACAAGCAAAAAAAGACAAAAAAAAAACAAAACAAAGCAACATACTAAACACAACACCATCGCATTAATCCAGCTAAGTGTAAACAGCAGTAAATACTAAATATTCAATGTTGTTGTGCAGCACGCAGGACAGATGTGCTTCGAAGTAGCAGCCAAGAAAGGTGTAATTTGGGTCTACGAGCAGTGAACACCCGTGTGCATACCTGTGTGGATCAGCGCGCTTGTATTCCAAAGGTTTCTCCATGTAACGATCTGCTAGGGAGTGTGGGGGGGCCACAGCCCCGTCCTCCAGGGTGTGAAGCAGGTATGGAGGAGATCAAAACTCCAGACATCCAGAGGCCCCCAGAACACAAGAGACCATGGAAGACCAACAGAGGGGCAGCCGCGCCACTGTTCCAGTAAGAGCTGAGGAGAGTCCCAGATGAGGGCTCACTCAGCAGCCGCGGAGCAGAAGCCAGGGGGAGTTGCAGTGACGCGCCCGTGAGCTCCGCCGGCCGCCAGCTGTGCCTGAGTGACCGAGCCCCAGGCCGAGAGGCCGGGGGCACCCCACCCCCGAAGGGGCCCGAGCGAGCCCCAGGCTCCAGGCCCCGATAAGCGGCCGCCAAGGAGTGAGCCGGTGTGTACCTGGACGCCCACCCCCAGACACAAGGAACCACCAACGCACCGACACCTGAGGGAGTCCGCCACCGGCAGGGGAAGTGGTGGTAGGTGGAGATAGGCCTCTAAACCTTGGAGGGCCTGAGATGTCCCCAGAGAGGTGGCGTCTGATACCCAACCTGACATATAGACACAGACATACAGGCACACACAGACACAAACATCCATTCCCACCCTCATGCTCTCATATGCACTTACTCCACACTCAACCAACGTGGAGACAGACATAAAGAGACGCTGTACACACGATCACACTCCCCAAGCGTACTCTACAAACCGGGTCTAGGTACCCTTGCCCCTGGAGGGGGGAACTGCACCCAGACCCAGGTGGTGTTACCCTTTTCCCTGCGGTGGGGAGAGGCAGACCACCCCGACTCCGTAGCAGCAGGGAGGCCCCACACTCCAGACCGCAGTCGGACGGCCAACTCCACCCAGCCCTCCCGCTCCAGCAGGCCGCAGAGAATGGGGGTGGGAGAAGACTCCAAACCTCCCTCCACCCGCTCATTGTAGTGTTGATGCATGTGTGTTCTAAGGTGCAATTAAAACCCAGGAGGGCATGGAGCTACCTGCCAGAGAGCAGCAGGTAAGCGCATAGTCCCTCCTGATAGCCCTCAATGTCTAAGTGTATTTAAAATTGAGAGGTGGGCAACGACGCCAGGGGTGAGGTGTACACCCTGATGGTAATTTGGACTCCGTGATTGTGCCCACCCCCAAGATCCTATATGTATGTGTAATGAGAGTGTGAATAATGTGAATGTCTAAGTTGTGGGATAAAATTGAGGCAGAGGCAGCCAGAAGGGGACAGAGGGGGGGGGGGGGTAGCCTCCTCTGCACCCTGGTGACATACCCCTACTCCAAGGCCCTGCATGTGTGGGTGGTTGTGGTGGAGCGGGAAGAGAGAGGCAGCTGGAGATGGGGAGGGAAGGAAGGGAGGGGCAGGTAACTCCTCCCTGGGGCCAGCTCCCCCGCTGACCCACGAGTTTTGATCTCCTCCACACCTGCTTCACGCCCTGGAGGACGGGGCTGTGGCCCCCCCACACCCTCTAGCAGATTATTACATGAAGGAACCTTTTAAAAAAAACAAAAAACAAGCGCGTCCATGCTCACAGGTGCACACACGGGTGATCACACCCACAAACTACACCCTTTTTGGCTCCTACCTCAAAGCACACTGTGTTCTGTTGATCTTATGTGCTGCACAATAATGTTTAACATTTAGTATTTACTGTCATATTCCCATATATCATTGTGATGTTGTTTATTCTATTACTCTTGTTCTCTTCTGCTTGCTTTCTTTTTTCTTTCTCAGCAGGTGATCCAGGTGATTGATATATGCATTTTTTTTTCTCTGCCCGTTCTGTTGGTTTTTGTCTTTTGCCCTTCTCCCCCGTCCCTCTTCTCAGCTGTTTCTCTTTCCCTCTTTCTTTCTCCCCTTCTTTCCCCCAGTCAAGTCTGTCCCGTATTCAGTAAGTGAAAATAAAATAAACAATAAAAGGTGAATCAAATGGACCATTACGGCAAGGCTGGGATGGTCAGTTTGGTAAAGTAAATCCGTTGGGCATCTTTCTTTGCCTTTAGACAACAATTCTGATGGCAAAAGAGCCAAACGGGACAGGCCAAAAAAAAAAAAAAAAAAAGAAAGTAAGTAAGTAAAACACAAGTTAATCTTAAGAAACTATACAATTAGAACAAATTACAACTGGGCATGAATGGTAGGTATAAATAGGCTGAACATAGTGCAACCTGGATGAACATTATATATTAATATTTCTAATAATATAATAATATCCAAATGTACCCAGCCCTATGTGAAAAAGTCAAAGAAACGTGGAAGTATGACGAATATGCAAAAAGGAAATGCTGTTTCCTCTGACCGTCTGTCTCAGGGACTTGCTTTTTGTTGTTTTTTGTTGGACGCTTACTGTTTCTGATGGAAAAACAATAACATTTGTTGCACAGGATGTTTATCATCTAAATATTTATCATGATATGATCAACTTTAAAAGATTGAGAAATATACTGTTGTGTTTTTGGAGTGATGTCATGATTCATATATGCACAACAACCAATGAGTGAGGTTAATGGTAACGTCTACACCAGGGGTGGGCAATTCCAGGCCAGGTTAACACGGCCTGTTCATGCAAACTGAAAGATTAGGAGCTGTGGCCCAATACTTTTGTCCATATGGTGTGTGTTATGTATCCCAGCGGCAATAAAGACAAACTGGATCTTAATCAGACAAGTTGTGATACCTCATCAGAGATTGGTTGTTTTTGGATCAGATGAGAAAGAAGCAGCTTTCCAGTCCTCTGTTACGTATCGGCACAAGAAGTGGCAGGTCGTTAACTGCGAGGCCGAGCTCGGTCACTGATGAAGCCCCCTTCAATGGATCAAAGTGCCTTCTGTTCACGTGATTGTGAAACTCGAGTGGCTTGGCTTAGTTGCCGTCTCCTGAAAGCTGCTTCGATCGTGTTTAATGTGTAAATGGCTCATGGCGTTCGTGATCAATGGATTGGGTGAGAGTTTACTACAACCTCTGATTTGAAGTAAATTACAACATGCAAGGTTTCCAAATTAGTCTGTTGTTTTAAAGTTATTCATTCTGGTTTTTGAGATTTGAGGATTTGAGTTTCTTAACAAGATATTTTATGATAACTCTAATGCCAGCTAATGCATATAGAGCTTGCATTACAGTTCCCTTTAATGTGTGTGTTCATGTTCTGTCCTTTTATTTGAGATTGTACTTGAAGAGCTGCTACAATCAGCAGAAAGCTAATTGAATGGTTGGTGTGTGTGTGTTTGTGGCACTGCATATGGAGTATCTATTTACTTTACACTGTAGCTGTGTGAGAAAGCTTTCTCTTTGGAATGATTAGTGAAAAGCTATTTCCTATACGTGGGTAGTAAAGCCTGCGTGTGTGTGTGTGTGTGTGTGTGTGTGTGTGTGTGTGTGTGTGTGTGTGTGTGTGTGTGTGTGTGTGTGTGTGTGTGTGTGTGTGTGTGTGTGTGTGTGTGTGTGTGTTGGTCCCATCTGTTTTCCACCCTCTCACTCTCTCCATCTCCTCAAGCCTGTCTGCTCTTGGCTACAATCTATCTTCGTCGCCATTTGATGCCGCAGCTAATCATCACAAAATCTACCAACCTGCATTCTCGTGCTCGTCCTTTTTCTTTCTCCCCATTTCATATTTCAGTTTTATGGCTTCTGGTTTTTACTATCTCTCCTGTAATACAGCAGTCTGCCTCTCTCATTCTTTTCTCCCTGTTGTTTTTTTATTAAATGCAAACAAAAAGATAACCTTCATCACATCTACAGTGTCAAACACTTTCAATATTTTTTGTTTGTATAAATGTGAGCTGAGGAATGTGTGTATCCAGGGCTTTGTCAGAAGAACATTTCTATTACACCTATGGTGAATGACTAACACTTAAGTGGCTCCGCGCTGCACAGCATGACAATATCGTTCATTAAATTGCCACTGCTGTCACAGAGGTGCTACCGGGAGATGTAATTATGTAAAAACATTCCCCTGTGCTGCTTGGATGGTTTAATATCTACAAAAATCTGCTGTAACTCCAGCATTGCTGATGTTACCATTGTAGTTGAAGGCTGCTGCTAGGTGAGGAGTAAAGGGAGCAGGATGAGAAATGCGAAGGACAAAAGGCAGCACTGGCAGAACTGAGCTGGAAAAACAAAGATGGTGTTTTACTTGGCAGCCTGGGAATGGAGGAAAAATGAAACAAAGGAGGAAAAACTAGAAGGGAAAGGGATGACAAAAACTATTGAAAACAGTTACTTAAACAATAAAACAGCAATGCTACCCTTTGCTTTCCATAAGACCAAGTTGTTCTACTTGCAAGTTTAAACTGATCTGTCAGGTCAGAAAATATGAAGTCAACACTAATATGGTGACATCAGTCATAGCCACAGCAGATCACGCAGTCAAGGTCAACCAGATACTGGGCAGATTACTTGATCTCAGTGCCAGCCCACATCAGCTGGCATATATAGAGCAGGTTATTTAAGTTGCTGTAGCCTGATCAGAGCTTTTGCGCATGTGCAAGCTGCTCTGCAACCCACCTCCAACCCATCTCCCAATTCCCATATCATTTATATACAGGAGACCAGAAAGAGATCCAACAGTGAGTGTCTACAGCCATCTGTAAAACACGATGGAGGCTCTGTCATGGTTTGGGCCTCTATTTCAGCCTTCGGTGTTGGAGATCTTGTCAGCCTTGTCATCTGAAAGCATCTGATTGGCATCAGATTCATTTTCAAGCATGACATTGATCCCAAACACACACCAGTGCAGCAAAAGCAAACCAGGAAAACTAAACTGGAGCACTACTAGTCATGGATTGGCCTCCCCGGAGCCCTGACCTCAACATTATTGATGTTGTTGGATCATCTTAAAGAAGAGCTTTGAATGTCCTTCAAAAAGCCTGGAGAGCTATTCCTAAAGACTACTTAAAGAAACTACAAGAAAGCTTCCCTGAGAGAGTTCAGGCCGTGTTGAAGGATAAACATGGTCATACCAAATATTGACTTTCAAGCTTGGTACTGTAGAATTGTACAACCTCTGTTTTTCCTTATATACTGCCTTTCCATGTATGTCTGCACATGTTCCAATAAGTCGCTGTACCTATTTCCCATTTTTCTAGCAAAATACAAAGAATTGATGGATGTCTCGAGACTTTTTTTTACAGTACTGTATTACCTTTGCAAACATTAAAATTGCTGTGTACTCTACACTCAACCGATGGCTTCAGATAGAGAATTTAGAGTGTGTGGCCTTAGCACATCTAGTTGTGTCCCTGGGATTTACTTTGCAGAGATGTCCCACACAGATGTTGTATGTGATTTAAAATGAAGAACTACGTGGTTAGCATAGCGCATGTCGTGCCTCATACACCACTAAAGAAAAACAACAAAGGGTCAAAGACAAATTCACTGAAAAACGTCTGCATCAGTAAGTCTTTAGAATCTAAAACGCAAAACACGCTACCATACAAGGACGACACCCGTGAATACACCACCATTGTTAACCTTGTCATTTCAGTTAGGGTTTCCAACTACAAAGCCTGCGTTCAGATGTGTCTTTAGGCTAACTGTCTAATCCGCTGTGGCTTGTGTTTAGCTGATACTTCAAGCTAATTACATCTCCATCATTTCCAGAAGCAAAATTAAATCAAGCAAGATAATTAACGGACTGAGAGCTTTCTACCCTTGCTGTTGTTACATCAGAGCTTAAGTGTTGCTTTTTTGAGATCTTATTTAACAACTCTGACAGCAGAAACAGCTTTGTTAAAGATTGAGGATAAGCTCTTGTTGCCTAGAGAGCAAAAAGTGTTGCTTATTGTGGTTTCAGCTGAGCTTTTTGAGTAGTTGGAGGCATGCTCCGATCCCAAAAAGCACAGCCTTGCCAACCCTGGTGGTAACAGGGGATCTAATTAGCAAATTAGCAAACTTTATTGTTCATGTAGTGCTTTTTTTCCATATGCTTTTGGAAAGGAAAGTCAGCTTGTACCTAGGCATGTTAGTGTTTGGATGTTAAGTAGGGTTTATATTTCCTGAGACACACAGAAGTTAAAGGTTCATTTGGAAATATATACTGAGAGCTTCTGCACTCCACATAAATGAGAGAGTGACAGAGCAATATATTTCATCCCTACTGGCCGCCACCGCAGCTTTGACCTTTGCGCTTCTTATATTGGCTGCTTGTGATGGTGGCTTCTCGCATTAATAGCGCTGGTCCAAGGTGGCTGACAAGGAGGATCGTGGCTGGGTTCTGTTGTTCGATTTTCGAGTCGCTGTCACAATTAACTGTGAAAACAGAAAACGAGAGAAGAAAGAGTGAAGCGGGACGAGGGATCAATAAATGTCACAGCTACATGAGATACACATGAATGCACCTCTGCCTTAGGGTTGGTTGGTTGGTTTATTTCTTTGTATTAACTTTCTGATATCTTTTGCATTAGACATGCAAATGGGGTGGATCTGTGGTGACTTTGGTGAGTGGTATTTAATAGGCTGCACAGCAGTCCCTGAAAGGATTGAAATTCCCTGACTCTGATGATCCTCTCTTACTGCCACAAGACTGACATTTGTGATTTCATTTTAAAGATCTTAAAAAAACACCTTGGATCGATTGGCTCAAAATTTGGTACACGGGTCAAATTCTTGTCTTTTCAGTAAGCACGACTATAACACCTTGATAGAGAGGATAGTGTTGTCCTCCCTGGACTTCCTGAGTTGCTGGAGTCTTCCTCTGTGCACTTTGCATGTTCTCACTGTGCATACATGGGTTATTTTCAGGTACTCGGCTTCCTGCCACGGTCCAAAGACATGTTTACATCTATTAACCCAGCACGCATGAGTGTGAATGGTGGCTGTCTTCCTGTTCGCCCTGCGACAGACTGGCGAACTGTTCAGTGTGTTTTTTCACTGTAATACAGCTGAAATAGGGTTCAGCCTATAAGTAGTTAGGATAATGGATGGACAGTGGTAGCATTGTACAAACCATTATGCAAATACTTTGGCTTGTGACCACATACCACAGCTAATGACTGTTCCTTAACTGAGCTCAGCTGTACTTTGTAGAAGTATACCAGCATAATTAAGTGCTCAGGCAAAAACAAACATGGTATGTCATAATGTGCATGTTATTTCTGTGACTTTAGATCCAGGTCTTTAAACAACTTCTAAATACCTTTTTTGTTTAAGTTCCATAGAGCGTTGTTATTGGTCATTATTATAAACTCTTAGTTTTCTTAGACACAACAGGAAAAAAATATCCCACGGCCACTTCTCAACACATTTCTTTTGTCCATATTTGTGCAATGTGTTCATGGTGCATGTATGGTGATGCACTATGTTGGACTGGTGCAGTTCATTGTAAACGTTAAATTATATCACAGGTAGCAGATATCAGTTTATATTAAAAGCAATAACAGTGATTAGAGTCACTGAATTCTACCTTTTTATAGAAGCATTGTGGTGCCAGGGGGTTGGAAATCAGCCAAATAACCTCTGCTTCTATCTTGTTGAATTCAATTGGCTAAACCCACAAAGAGCAGTGACTCTCACAACAACAATTGCAAAGGTCAGCTGATTACAGCCTCTACTCAATGCAGGGTTGACATTACTCATAATAAAATTAATGTCATGTGTAAATACAGTTCCTTTATATATCCGTATGTCGTTTTAAAATCACAAACACAGCTAACAATATTAGCTCGGTGGCGAGTAGCCTTCAGTATCTTTGATATCCTATTGCTGTGTGATTTATTACTACTACTGAAGTGGCACATAACCCAGGTAGCTACCGCAACTAAAACAAGGTAGTTGCAGTGGGCTAGCGTTAGTTTTTTAGAAAGAGCTTACCTCCTGATGTTTCTTTAGGTTGGAGTCTTTTGAAGCTGAGAGCAGCTTGGTTGCTGGCAAACAGAGTTTGCATCACACGGTCAGATTTCGCCCATTCCTTTCTTCTTTAAATGTGAAGTGTTGTCTGAATTTCCAAGTAAGAAATGCATTCCTGCCCGCACACTGCTGGCTCTGTTGTGCTGGCTTTGGGTCCATAGTGTACCTGACACCACCAACATTAACAGGACACTTACATTAGAGCTCCTTATTACGTGTTTTGTTTGGGTTTACGGCAATGCTAGGAATTATCAAAATTAGAGAGGGGATAGGAAGGGGATAGCCTAACATATGAAACAGGAAACACCGCTTTGTAATCCATTTATTTCAACAAAGTAACTGTATTCTAATTATCACCTTTTTAAATGGTAACTGTACAGTTAGTCATATTTTGTATTTTAAATACGTAACAGGAGATATTCTGTTACTCCCCAACACTGGTGAAGAAATTTTTTTTTTATCCTTCCTGTTTCTTTTTTCAAATGTCAGATGGCTGGTAGAAGACGATCTGTGAAATACGAAGCAGAGACAAAAGAAAGCATCAAGTCCGAGGGTAATGAAGTAACAGTAAAAGCAGCACTCTGACAAAGCCAAATGAAGCGTTCATGGCTCATGGCTCAGGCTGTTTATCGTACTGAAGAAGAATGGATGGCTGTAAATGGCTTCTGAAATGGTCAATATTACCTGTACATATAAAGAAGCAGCCCCTTTGAATATTACTGTTCCACTGAATAGCAATTATCAGGTGGAATTACTTCCATGGAGAGGCTAGTTACCGCCCTTTAGTTACTATCATAGCCATTATCCACTCTAATGACCAATCAAAAGAAAGTAAACCATATTATGATGGAGGACTCTAATGCTCGTACGTATAAAGTCTGAAGACCTTCACCCTGGTGACCTGGAAAATTGATCCATATGGAACATATGTTAAACTAAAGAGCACATGAAAATGAACTAAAGTCAAGCATGGAAATGGAAGTCACTTCAATAAACAGGTGGTGAGAGATATTCTGCTACCACACGTCTCACAGTACATCATAAATTATGACTTGATCCCTTAATGAATTTTGCTCACTTCCAAAGGAACAAACAGTCTCTGATTTTATATAAGCTTCATTTTAATGGAGAGAGACATAATATCAACAAAAAAATCAGGTCAAGCATGCTACATAAAAGTTATAAACTGTTTTTTGTGCATTAAAGTGAGTTAAAGAGCTTCGAAAGAAAAGTGCTCGATTGGACAGAGATCTACTGAGTGCGGAGGCTGTTTGAGTACAGTGAACTTACTGTAATGTCCAGGAAACCAGTTTGAGATTATTTGAGCTTTGTGAAATTGTGTGTTGTCTAAGGAGCTTGGAAAGAAAAGCGTCTGGACTTCTTTAAGTTGCTTGAAGACGTTTCACCTCTCATCCGATAAGCTTCTTCAGTTCTAGCATCAAATGGTGGAGAGTCCCAGATTTAAGCTCTGTGGGAGTAACCCGTCAAGAGGGAAAACGGGTAAATAGTAAATGGCCTGTATTTGTATAGCGCTTTTACTAGTCCCTAAGGACGCCAAAGCGCTTTACACAACCAGTCATCCACCCATTCACACACTGGTGATGGTAAGCTACATTGTAGCCACAGCCGCCCTGGGGCGCACTGACAGAGGCAAGGCTGCCGGACACTGGCACCTCTAACCCTCTAACCACCACCAGTACGCAACGAGTAAAGTGTCTTGCCCAAAGACACAACGACTGAGACTGTCCAAGCTGGGGCTCGAACCGGCAACCTTCCGATTACAAGGCGAACTCCCAACTCTTGAGCCACAATCGCCGATCGCCATTGTAAACCACCGCCTCTGTTCAAAGATGGTCGCTCACAGTGCACATAGATGGCTTCTTCCACTCCTCTTTCAAACCATCTGTCCTCTCTGTCCAAAATGTGAACATTGACATCCTTGAAGGAGTGACCTTTGTCCTTTAGATGCAAATGGACAGCCGAGTCTTGTCCCGTTGAGGCGGCTCTTCTATGTAGAGACTATGATGATCTTAGACTACGATGACCTGGATGACTGAGAACCTTCACATACATTAGAGTGGTTTAAGGATCCAGTCCCCAAGTAAGATGTTTTGTATCAAACTATCAATCACACCATACAGACATGTCAACTTGGCCTACAAGACTACCTGTAACGAGCTACGAATCCCTTTTTCAATAATCACAATTGTTTTGCTATATTTATTTGTATATATGAAAAAAAAATTTTTCCAGCAAGACGCTGTGACAACTCTTGCCTGAATGCCATCCGGGATTATTGAATGAATGAAAATTGTTTTTAAAAAATCATGCAGAGCCTGATTTTTTAACTCACTCGGCACCAAATAGATTCTAAAATTCTAAATTTATCCACCATTTGTTTCTCTTCCAGACTGAAAAGCACAAGTCAGATGTTAGACACTTCAGTGTTTCCAAAGCACACATGAAAGCACGCTGAGGCTGTTCACCCATGGGAGACCGTTACACGCGAAGATCAAAACAGCATTTGGCACGGGTGAGTACATCACCGACACACACATATGAACACAAAATGCGACCGGATTCAGTTCAGTTATTCATAAGTATGGAATGCAGACTTAGAGTCTCAATCAGTCATATTAGTGCGTCAGATTGGCATAATGACTGGCTGGTCAGTCATTATGCTGTGATATAAACAGGAAGTATACGAGATTTCACAGCTTTGTTTGTGTGTGTGTGTTTTTCAGAAATGGCATTATGCCATATTTTTTGTTATTTTTATAGTGTTTGCTTGTAGATGTGGGCCGTAGAGGTGTGAGAACTCAGTCTTAAACAACCTGACACAATCTGAATTTTGCCACAGGCTATGTATCGTTTGGATGCGTCTCACAGTGGGATCTAGGACCACCGTTTTGCCACATTTGTCAAGGGACTGTCAACTTGCATCTGAAGCAGCCCAAAATCTCTAGAGTGTAAAGAACTTACACATGCACAAACACATACAGACTCACAATCCAGTATCATACAGTCAAAGCTGTGCAGAGCTCAGAGATGCTGTAGGCGTGTTTAGTGTTGGGTTCAGACAAAGAACATCAACATTCAGTGTTATGTGGCACCATCTGTCCCTGAACAGCAAAACTCCCACGTGAGGGCATCTACACACACTTACAAAGAAGCACACACAAACATAGATGGATATACAATAAGTAAATACTCTCATGTCCCCCTCACATGTTCTCATATTTTGCTAATTATCTCCCTTACGGATGCCTGATTTCCCCTCGCTTCCTCCGTCTTTTTCACCTCTGTCTCCTCTCGTCTCCCGCTGCATCTGATAGAGTCTATTTAAGGGGACTGCGCACACACACAAACGCACACACACAAACGCACACACACAAATCGCCCTCTCCCTGTTGCTCTCAGGCTGTCTTTCACTTTGGGAAAGTTGCAGCTTTCATCCAACTTTGACGACTTCACATTAATTAGCTCAGTGGTTTGTTCTTCTGCTGGAGTGTGTGCTAGTTAGCAAAGTGGTGTCTGCTGATATTTGATAAGTGGGTGTGCACTACACTTTCTCTGTGACATTTCGGTGTCTGTCATTCGGAAAAAGCACACCCACATTTTGATGCCACGGCATGAGAGACCCTTATTGGCATAATCCCCTAGTTACCAAGGGCCTGGTTTAAGATAAGGAGTAGTAGAATGGCTTTGTAATCAGTGCAAAGTTTCTTTAATGAAACAATGAACTAAAGGAATTTAATTACTTACGCTTCCCTGGTCATGAGGAGACCAGTTGTTTGGTTTTGGGAGGCATGTTGGCTCCACTCTTCTCTAATTGTTTTCTAACTGGTCAACAGTCCTGGGTCTTTCTAACATTTTTCTTTCATGAGGGAACAAATGCTGTTGTATTAGATCCAGTGTAGTATTGCCTTCTGGATATTGAAGGCCTTCCCGGAAGTAGATTTCTGGATAGGAGCAGATGTTTGAAAATCTGTGTATAGCTTTCAGGACTGATGCAGCCTTTCCAGATGTGCAAGATGCCAATTTCATAGGCACTAATGCGACCTCCTACCATCAGGTATCTTGGCTTTTTGAAAAAAGTGTTAGTAACAAGCCGGATGATCCCTTTCCACTTTAGTAACTTTTAAAGTGAGCAATAGTTCTCCAAGTTTTTTGAAGGTTGTTGAAAGTTTTTTTGGTTCATTTTCACTCATTTTCAGTCCAGTCCTTGTACTTAACCATCTTGGGAATAATGTGTCTACATAGAACAAAAACTTAGAAAAGAACAATTTTTCAATTGTATCTTTAAACACTTTGTTACTAGCAGCCTGTTGCATAAGCACACGTTCCCATTTCTTTAAATGTTTTTTAAAAGGGGGGAAATATTCCTGTACAGACCTGACATAGGGATCGAGGGCCAGTTCTTTCAGGTGATCCATCACCAAAGGTCTGATGGAGTGAAAGGTTTGATTCAAATCATCATCAATACTGTAGAGAAGGTCAGGAGGGCAACGGTGAGTGTCCACAGCCATCTGTAAAATACGGTGCAGGCACTGTCATGGTTTGAGGCTCAGGTTCAGTCAGTTGTGTCGGAGGTCGTGTTAAAATTAATGGAATTATGAAAACAGTACAGTCAGATTTTGATTCACAATGCAATAACATCCTAAAAAAATTTAATAATTTCATTTTTACGGCATGACAATGATCCCAAGCATACTGTCAGTGTAGTAAAGACATGGCCAGATAATCACACAGTGAAACACTATCAGTCATGGATCGGCCTCCCCAGATCTCGAACCTCAACATTATTGAAGCAGTGTGGGATCATCTAAATGCAGCCAACATCCAAAGAAGAGCTTTGAATGTCCTTTAAGAAGCCTGGAGAACTATTCCTACTTAAAGAAATGACAAGAAAGCTGCCTGAGAGAGTTCAGACTGTGTTGAAGGATAAAGGTGGTCATACCAAATATTGACTTTCAAGCTCCTTGTATTGTAAAAGCTCTGTTTCTCCCTTATATAATGTATTAAGATGTATATTTGCACTTTTCAAAAAATCAGTACACTTTAATATTAAACCCTGGTCACGTTATGTTGTGGCTGCACAGTCAGCTAATGCTTGTTTTGCTCTTGTTAGCATGAATCCACGACACATATTGCTGTTACATTTCACGAAATGTTTGTTTTAAGAGTCTTAGGATTCTACTGACTGTTATTAATATTATTATTGTTATTATGTCTATTATTGCAGGACCTTTACCTTATAATACAAAGTGCTTTGAGGTGACTGTTGTTGTGATTTGGCGCCATATGACTGAAAATGAAAACTGAATTGAATTTCCGTGCAAAGAAAAACTGGCTTTATGAGTGTCACTTCAATAACTTTCAGTAATATTGCATGTATGTTTGTAGCTTTGAAGGGTTAATGAGACTACATATTACCACCACTTTTCAGTTTTATTAGTTTGCCTTAATTATGCATCAAGTGCAAGTACCACAGATCCATAAAGCCACTGCAGACTAAACAAGCTTTGCATTTCTTGGTAAACTGTGTTGAATATGCCTGACTCTCATTCTCCTGACTTAAGGACTTCTGGTTTTCCTGTAATATTTAAATTTGGGGGTTTAAAAAAAGATGCTCCAATTCCAACCAAAAAGCACTTCCTACCTTAGAGAGACCAGCCTCCTCAAAAAACTTACCTTCTTCTGACACGTAAAATTGTTTTTTACAGAGACAGAAGTCAGAGATGCATACCCTGACATTTTAGAGTATTTTTAGTTGGTGTTTGAACAAGTCAGAGAGTCTGAGTGTCTGTTTTCCTTCCTCACTACCTCTCATGCTGCAGCTCTCATGTGATGATGAGACATTGTGTCATGTGCCCATCTGTCAGTGATGACTATGCCCTGATATCAGTACAAAATACACATATATACTAAACACATGCATGTTCTCTGTTGAGGAGGAGGAGAAAAAGGCCGTGTCTCTCAAGTTAATTAGTCTCTCTGGCACTGCGCTCCCCTCTTCCCTCCTCCAAAAGAGCACCAAGGTCAGATTACTTCTCATGATGGATCTCCGCATGTGTTCATGTCCCACTTTCTCCCGTTTTTCTCCGTTACACACATAAAGACGCACGTGCTTTCACAATGTCTTTGATCCTAAAGCCAGAATCGATTTGTTTTGTTGATGCAGTAGAGCTACCGAGTGTAATGACCTCTTCACTGTAGCTGCAGGGACAACATGTGTGTGTATGTGTGTGGCTGCAGGGATCAGCCATAATGAAGTGTGAATCCATCTGATAAAAAAAGTGTGTGAGTCGGTGAACTTCCCCAAAGGACTTACACACTGCTTTTACACAGATTACCTCTGCAAGAGTGCGCCTCTGTCTAGTTAAGCTACTTTCACTTCATTTAATCTTAATTTCCTTTTAGTTTGACGTGCAGCTTTTTGATTGTTACAAATTAAACGTGAGTTAAGGCCTCTACACACCAAACGTATAAAATTTGTGGAAATATTTCGTGCGTCAAAAATATTTTTGAATTTGCCTATTCCTAACGCTACAGAGGAGAATTAGGGCCACATTAAGAAAAAAAACATATATTATTGTTCATTTTGAAATTTTGAAATTACACTAGACTCACTATTTAGAGAGTAAAAAAGTAGAAATACTGTTTTGAAAAGAAAAAAGTCAAAATGTGGAGATTTAAGTTGTCCTTTCAAGCCAAATTCCTTCCATGGCTGCTGTGCTCTGCAAAATGCCTTCACCACAGAACACCAGACGTGGCAGGCCCGCCATCAGAGCTCAGCTCTCTTCACAGATGAGAGCAGGTTCACGCTGAGCACTTGTGACAGACATGAAAGAGTCTGGAGAAACCATGGCGATTGTTAAGCCACCTGCAACATCATCCAGCATGACGGGTTTGGCAGTGGGTCAGTGATGGTGTGGGGAGGCATGTCCTCCTTTGTGTTGGTGAATGCCACACGGTGCTGGGTATGTGAGCAGAGGTCCCACTAATGGACGTCAGGACCGCATGGAGTCTGTGCCCGACGAGTAACCCGCTGGTGCTCGTTTTGCACGTCTCTCGGGGCGCGCCTCCTATTCCTCCTCACACACAGCAGCAGATCCTGAGCCTCAGGATGGTGTCTCCTCCACACTCTTGACACAGGATGCTACTTTGCAACCTGAATATGCCGCAGGTTATCTTTCCTAAGCGGGCAGATTGACATCTCAGAAGTTTAACTGACTTTGTGTTTTAATGCTTTTTTACAAAATCCTTTAGTTGTTTTTCTACATTAAATTAATCACATTCTCAGGCTTCAAACAGCAACATGTAGTGATGAAAAGAACCCATAAAGTGTGAGCGGTGTGTGTTCGAGGAGATGTGTGGCAGACGCTGAAGGAGCAGGTGCAGAGTGGACCGGCGGGTTCACAAAGGCGAGGAGCTGATTGGCAGGACTTTGCAGAAAGCTGACTGGCTGGCACACGCGGGAATCTGGAGTGCAGAGAGTTTGGAAACCACAGAGAAAAAAGTAGTTGTTATTACTGCTACACTTAATGGAAAAATTTGACAGAGAGTGGGTGGAAGAGCTGGAGTTAATATACTGCAGGACGATGATGTATACCTGTGTGGGGAAAGATGCTGGTGGAAGGAAGAACGTGCACAGGAAAAAGATTGATCTGAATCACAGAGCTGTATCACAATAAGTGAATGCAGATGTGCATTAATTTACTCATGACTCATGACAGTCTCTTCCACATATATCTGCATGCAACATGGCAGCTTTATATCCTTACTAGCTTCACATATGGTGACTGTCAAAACAATAAGAACAGAAGAATAAACGATACGTCAAGACCAAGTAGGAAGAAAGAGAAAAAAACTGAAAAGTAAAAGTCCAGTGAAAAAAACAACCTTACTCATAAAACTTAGGATGCTCTTTTGAAGTCAGCTTACACATATGGAGAGTTTGCTTCTGCAGAGGTTTGGTTGCTGAAGGTTCAGTTCTTGGTAGTGAATGACAGGAAACTGTACTTTCCCGTTGTTGCCAGGGAACTGGGAACTTTTACTTTTGCACGAGCAGGACCTTTCAAGCTCTACTAATCCTTCCTGCACCGCGTTGCATCTCTATGTTTGCCTGCGTTGCCCGTATGCTGCCACTTTGACGGCATCACGCTCATCACCAAGAAGCCAATTCGCTCGCTTAGTGCAGAGCCACTTCACTTCTCACTCACTCAGCTCAATTAAGGCTTAAAGCACTTGAGACAGTCATTTTCTGTAAATTGTACCGATTTCTTCTAGAGCAGCATCTGATGCACTGATTTTTAATGACTGGGTCACAACACTCTGGCTGAGGGTAGTTCTGACATTGCAATTGCTGCATCTTCCTTTACGTTTGTGGTGGCTTTTTGGCCAACCGAGGAACAAAGTGCATCACAAAGTACTTTGACGCTTCCCTTCCATTAATAGTGATTATTAAGCTTTTTTTCCACCCAGAAAGCTGACGCTGCAGTGGGAGTGGGACTGTCTCAAACCCCAACACTGGTATTTGTAGCCGCTGCCACTGTGTTTAAGTACCAGCTGAGACCATGAGCATGAGCAGTCCTATCTGAGGACTTTTGGGAATAAACTCTGAGTAACCCAAGTTCTTAAATTTATGCCTTGTGCAATCAGGCTGTCCAACACTATCTGTGGTGCTAACGCAGCCAAAAGGACAAGCTAATCTCCTTAATTATCACCGTAAGCTATTCATGATGATGATGCAGTCACTGTAGTGCTACAACAGGTTTATGGCCTTTGGATTACCCCGTACCCAGTACACTGGGGACATGGATCCCCAGGACATCTTTGTCACGGGCTGGGTCTGTGATCCAGCATTTTGGGTTCAGTTTGTATTGTTGACTTATGTTATTGAAGATATGTTAAGTTCTGGTTGTTGCTATTATTTATTAGGATCTGAGTTTCCTTGTATTTTGTCATTCATTGTTTATGTTAAGTTCATTTAGATATTAGCTCCTAGATTGTTTTAGTTTTTGTTCCTTGCTTGTTAAAGCCATTTGTGTCTTCGCCCCCTGTGGTTAAGTCTTTCTTGTTGGCTCATGTCTTAAGCTGTCATGTTTCATGTCTGCATGGTTCATTTGTCAAGTATGTGTCTTGTCTGCATCCCGTCATGTTTCCTGTTTATTTTGAAAGTCTTGTTTCCATGTTCTATGTGCTAAGTTTACACTTCCCCTGCGGTCTCATTATGATTTTTTGTGGCAGCTGTTTCCTCATGTGTTTCCACTTCCCATGATCACCCCTTGTGTGTCTGTGTGTTTCCGTTCAGTCTTCGTCAGATCGTCTGTACTATTTTCCCCATGTCAAGTCATAGTTCAAAGATCATAGTTACTGTCATAGTTCACAGTCATAGCAGTCACAATCGTCATAGTTTCCTACTCAGTCTGTCTCTTCGTCTGTGTCTGCTCCTGGGTCCTCCTCACTCTTGTTCTTATCGCTAAAATGGCCTGCATTTGTATAGCGCTTTACTCAGTCCCTAAGGACCCCAAAGCGCTTTACACTACATTCAGTCATTCACCCATTCACACACACATTCACACACTGGTGATGGCAAGCTACATTGTAGCCACAGCTGCCCTGGGGCGCACTCACCGAGGCAAGGCTGGCGGACACTGGCGCCACCGGGCCCTCTGACCACCACCAGTAATGGTGGTGGTCATCGCACCCCCTCTGGGTGCAAACCATGAGGAACTATCATTAGCCCTCTGACCACCACCAGTAATGGTGGTGGTCAGAGGGCTAATGATAGTTCCTCATGGTTTGCTTCATGTTTGGGCTCATTGCCAATAATTTATGTGTTTAATGCATATGTACAGAAGAGAAGATGACAAGCATGTGCCTGTATAACTCTCTGGCCAGCGAATGTAACGCAAATACCTTCAGGACTTGACGTCATTTCACATGCGTGTTCATCAGGTTTTGATAGGTTGATTGGGGTTTTTTGTTGGTTTTTTTGCTCTTAGTCAGCATTTACAGTATTTACATTTTCTTGTGCTATGTTGTCCTATTCTTGTGAAAATATGTCATATTCAACAGTCAGGCTTTCCTATTGGCTAATTTTTGAGTCATTTTCCACTTATTATAAGCCTATTAACAGGAAGCGATTGGTCATGCACAACAATGCCTCTAAAAGAGCCATTAATCAGCCATTTCATTAACTTTTCACCTACTTATTACTCTAATCAACCAATCACATGGCAGAAATTCAAGACAACCTGCTGAGGATTAAATTAGACATCAGGATGAGGAAGAAAGGCGATTTACTGTAAGTGGTTTGAATGTGTCGTGGTTGTTGGTGACAGACGGGCGGTCTGAGTATTTTTAGAAACTGCTGATCTATACTCAGATATCAGCTATCTGCTACACCCCTTGCCCCACAGGCTAAGTCAGCAAAGCGTAACTAATAAAACCACTGGTGAGTGTAAAGAGCCAATGTGTTACTAATATGCATGCTTAAAGCAGCTTCTAAGTGTCTGAATATATGTTCCTTTTCCTCTTGGCTGAATTCCTTGTAAAGAAAGTATAGCAGCAATTATTTGCTGCTATACTTTCAATTATTTGAAAGTATAGCAGTTGCTATACCAGGAAAAAGTATCCAAAATGTATCTGCAGAGGAAGTGCTCTTATTACGAATCATTTCAGTGAGGGAAATGCGGCATTAGTCAGCTCAGCCCTGACAGGGCTGCAGACCAAAAACAGCTGCTGAGTCTGGTTTAGGAAGCGTTCCTCCCTCTAATCAAGTGTTTTTCTTTAAGTGGGCAATCACTTATTAATTAGCAACTCCCAAGCCATAGCGAGCTCTCCTGACAGGCTGCCAAAAGAAAGATAATCAGAGTATATGGGCCTTTCAACTTTGGGGAACACAGTTGACAACCCATCACCGCACCCCCTCTGGGTGCACAAATCCAAATTAGCTCTCGTCACACCCTCTTGAATTTTTATGTCGATAGCAGACGCATGTCCCCATGACTGCCGGCCAAGATTCTGCAAATGTTTTAGGTGAAAAAAAGTCCATTATTCATTATCTGAATTCTCCACAGCGGTGTCAAATGGTAGAAATATAAGTGAGCGTCCTGCATTTGGGTGAAATTCCTCACCGGTGGGCAAATACTGAGAACTGCAGATTCATATAAGTCAATGCATTGGAGTTGATGCTGGAAGATCAGGTTAGAAACAGCCTTCAACTCACTTTTACCTCAATCTTAAAACGTAGTAAACATGAAGTACTGACTGTCTCAGTACCACAGTCACACGTATACCCACAAACTAATTGCTCTCCTTCAGGCTGTCTATCAAGCGCCTGGCTTTTTAATGACATGCTAATAAGGCACTAACGACAGAGGGAAAAAAAGCCTAACAAGCTTTGCAATTAAAATGGCCGAAAAAATTTTCCTCCTCCTCTTCAGTCCTTCTTCTCTTCCGCTCCTCCCCAGGCGGGGGGTTGCCGGGCGTTTTGTCAGCCCTACTTGGTTTAAGTAGTTTTTATAATGGAGGCTGCCACATCAAGAAAGCGTCAGGAAGGATGCGAGTGCACATGAGAGGAGAGAGAGTGTGTTAAGTGTGTCCTTTTTGTTTCATTTCCAATAATGTTCCTGTATGAGAGAGAAGGGCTGTGTCAGAATGCTGAGTAAAAGTCTCTGGAGGGTTGCCTACACACAAACACACACGCACACACACCGTGTGGGCGCACGGACACCCACTCGCAGTTTTTGTGCATTTACACACAAAGCTGTGCACTCTGGTCCTCCCACTCGCTCTGCTTTCTTCTTCACCTTAGAGTCTTCGCAATAATGCGAAAGGACAAGGTCTCTGAAAAATTCAAACGGGAGCGGGAAGAGGAAGAAAAAGGAAAAGAGATGGTCCCCGTCACGAGAGGGATGAAGGGTCACCCCGTGTCCGCGTCGTTAACCTAAATTATCGAACGCGTCTCCCCTGTTGACTGTCAAGCTGCTGCCCATCCACCCTCTGCCCCTCATTAAATATGAACGTGAAGCCCTTGCGGTGTGCGTTGGGGGAATGTAAGTGAAAAGTGGCCAAAACATGAACTTTCAGCATATGCTGTATCCTCTGTGATGCTTTCATTGCTTGTTGCGACCAAATTCAGTCAACAAGGGAGCCAATTTTCAAGAGTGTGTGCTTTTTTTCTCTTGGTGAAGGAAAATTGGATGCTGTTCATCTGCGAGTATTGTGTAGTTTGCATTGCTGGCATGTCTCTTATTAGTCTCCTCGGCAACACTAACACCAGACTCATCTGTACTGAATAGCATGAAAAAGTCACAGCACAGTACTTTGGATGCAACGTGGACGCACAAAGTCGGCACAGCTGCTGATCAAAGAGCTTCAGTCCGATGTTTATTTAATGATTCACATGTGGCGTAAATGAACTGACTCCATCTTATCCAATCTCTTTTTCTCTATTTTTACTTGGTAGGCTTTTCCTTTGAATTAGCAATGTAGGCATCAGCAACTTTTAAACATCTGGATTTCATGTGTGTTTATATAAAGTTAAAGGCTTTGCTCGTCTACCTTCACACACATATGAATGTTAGGAGTGAGTTTATGGGAATTTTGACCATTCTGCCAGAAGCACATTGGACGAGAAGGCTCACAGTTTTTGCTCTAATTCATCCCAAATTCTGTCGGGTTGAGGTCAGGAGTCTGTGCAGGCCAGCCAAGTTCTTCCACACCATAATCGCTCATCTAATAATAAAATGGAAGATCAGATCATTAAATAATTTTTACTGCCTGTTAGCCAGCTACTGTGGTTATTTAAGGTACTTGCAACCATATTTTAGTTATCCAAACCTACCAGACACTTTGTGTAGAAGTAATTGCACCAAAATTGGTTGAGTCACGCGTGGCTAGAAGAACTGCAGTCAGATAACTTTGACCTCTTCTCTGTGGAATTGTTTTTCACATCGATCGGCTATGTTTGGATATCTGGTTTCCTTAATTCCCTTTTGAGAACTGCATTTTGTTTTATCTTGGGTTGTCTTTGTCTAATATTGAAATTTGATTCATGATGTAGAACATGCTCCTGTGATAAATATGCAAATAATAAGAAAAAGAGCAAATACTGTCTCACAGCACTCTGTGTGGATCCATCCACTGTGGCGACCCCACGTGTGAGCAGCTGAACGAAGCTTTTAATGTCATGAACTTTGAAATTTAACTCGCTAGCTGAGGCTCACACAGGCTGAGATGTAGCTCTTGGGTTCTGTGTAGTTTCTCTGAGCATTGCTCAGTCTGACCTTCGAGTTCACTCCTGTGAAAACTGTAGCATTGTGTTAACTCACACCTGACTGCTCCACAGCACAAAACTGCCAAAACTTCTGATTTTATAGAGGTGCTCACCCTTCTTGATGATAACTTGGCTGGCTGCTACTTATACTCTTAATTCCCAAAGAAGCAGTAAGGATGTACTTAGTATTTCAAAGGACTGCAGAGAGTCCTGTGAAAACTTTGTTTCTGACATTACTGTCTGTATGTCTGTATAAGGCAACATGTCTTTTCTCCCCATGGATGTGTTGCTGTCCAGCAAACACATGCACACAGGCAAGAAGAAACAGTGCCTTGTAGAGTCATCGCAGCAACCTCTGAGCACCGCACAGTGCAGGTTTTAGTGGCAGCTGTGTTAACTTTATTATCTGCTAAGTGCTCAGATTGTACAGAATTTGTTTGTTGAGCCCGTCTATAAATCAGGAATACAAGCCTGAAATGCACAGCCACACAAACGCTCAGCTCTTAATCTGCTGTGCAGACAAAGTAGCGAGGGCAGGAGCAGCATAAACAGGAGCTGTGCATTCATAAAAAAACTTTAAGTTGTGTTTGTATGAAGTTTCTACAAACCCGTGATCAGGAGAAACTCTTGGCAGTGAATTATTTCTTATGATGTCACCTTTATACAGTTTGCAGCAACCTTTAAAAAATAATCTTTGCTTTGGTAATAGATAGATTTGGACTAGATTTGGAGAGTTGGACTGTCTTTTAATTCTTCATGGCACAGGTTCCTCAGAGATTCTGGTCAAACATTTGGCTGCAGTGTTACACATCTCCCAAATTTCCAGTTCTACCACATCCCAAAGATGCTCTATTGGATCTATTGGACTGAGAGTTTTTAAATTGTGTTGATAGGCCACGTAAAACCAGAGTTATGATAAAACATGGCATTTAGTTGTTTTGAACGGGGGGAAGTTTTAGGAGTGACGGCGGTGTTTTGAGATGTGAAAGATTTGCGACATTTAGCGCAAATCTTGTGTAGTTAGTGTGTAGTGTAGTCAATAGTTTTGTTGTTTGTGTCAGAACAATGAGGCGACTGCTGAATGTTACAGGTGTTACAGGAGTGATACATCTCCTGCTGTCAGGCCTGCAGGTATCAGGCTGTTGTTCTCCTTTATATCATAGTGGACAGAAATTATTTTTTGGAGTGGCACAAATAATTTGTTTGGCATCAGATTTGATGCAGAACAGCTGATTGTTCTGTAAATAGTTTGAAATGTTTATTTAAAAAACGCCTCGGCTGCATTTTTAGATAAAACAGCTGCAAAAAACGTTGTTGTTTCAAAAACTCAGTAACTTTTTTGAAGAAGTAACTTTATAAGTAATTGCCCAACATTGGTCATTATTTACTGTATTTTGCAGACAGAGTTACAGGACTCTCTCCCAGACCACAGACTCATACTCATAATACCAGTCAGAGCTTTATTTAAAAAAGAAAAAGAAAGAAAGGAAGTTTTGTTTTCAAAATTGGAGTTCAAGTTGTTTTTACTTCCAATAGTGTTAACGTACTACACAGATCATGAACAAGATTTTTTTTTTCATTGTAAGTGGGCTAAAGCAGTTAATTAATAGTAGTCTAACATAAATGCTGTAATTTGATTATTTTAATAAACCATGTAACTTGGATGGATTCGATGCTGGCGTGACCACAGTGCACACGCCTGCTGTTGCTCACAGTGGTCCAAGGGACCGCTCATGGAGTTTGTGTGTTCGCTCAGACACGTGAAAAATTAGAGGGAGCATTGACCAACACCATTACCCCACCAACAGCAGCCCGTGTTCATTCAAACCTGGATGGATTTTTGCTTTGGTGTTGTTTAAACCAAACTCTGAATGTTGCAGCAGAAATCAAGATAAACTTTAGTGAGCATGTGTGAACTGTAGCCTCAGTTCCCTGTGTCACCCTGTTTGCTCTGCTGACATTAAAGAGGGTAAGGAGGTAATGCTTAGTAACCAGTAATTAGACTACTTTTCTATTGTTATTTTGGAAACAAAAGAGAATCAAAGGCCTTTTGTGCACTGCGAATACATAAGTTCAGATTTCAAAAGAACTCTACTCTTTCAGTTCACAAACGAAGCGCCGTGCTTTGGGCCAAAACAATCTTTAAGGACACGTTCAAAGCTAACATCAGGCAGTCCGAGGATCTTGAGTAAGGTGTGTATCAACGTGCTGGAAGCATGCAACACTCAGAGCATTAATCCAGAAAAACACAAAGTGAATTTCATATTTAAAGACCAACTTTGAAAACAAAAAATAGACCTGAAAAAATCACAGCCAGTACTTTGATTCCTGTTTTTCTTATAGTCCTTAAACTTCAATTACATTCCTCACAGCAGGAAAATTGTCCTACAGCCATTTATTTATTTTTTGCACCAGCTTTTATAGGGGGAGAGGTGGTGTACGCTCTCAGTCTGCTGCAGGGCTAACACAGAGACACAGACAGAGTCACACATGTGGCCAATGTTTTTGGACTGTGGGAGAAAGCCGGAGAACACATGCGGACACCTTCCACACAGAAGGGTCACAGTTGGCTGATGGATTTAAACCCACCATCTTCTAATTGTAAGGCAACGGTGCATTGTTCTTGTTTTTTAAAAAAAATAGAAAAACGAAAAGAAAAAAACTGGAGTTCATCCAGTCATTTCCATGCCACCTAATCATCCCTGCTAATGGATTATTCCTTTAAAATAACTCATGTTCAGAATAATTCATGCAGATCGGGGCAGTCCAGTAATTTTATGGGACTCTCTAAGTGTGTGGTGCAGCAGGTTCCTGTCAACAGATTGCCAAAAAAGTAATGAAGGAAGAGGTAATAACAGAGTCTGTTGTAAACCTACAGATTAGGGTTAGGAGCTTTACACACACCCTTACTAACGTAGGGCAGTTTTACATAATCCTGTATCACATAGTACTCCCTCTCAAATCCACACAAACTGGACCATGAGCAGAAACAGAAACTGCACTCTGTGACTGTTTATATTGGAACTGTGAGGTCTTTCTCTGTACTCGGACTGGAAAAATCTCCACACATGTTATGATGACATTGTTAGTGTCGGGCTTGCACTGTTAGTGAGAAAACTGGGGAGTTAAATCGGCTCACAGACCGTATGAGCAGAGAAAACATGAGTTCCAGGCTTGATATTTTTCTATTATTAAGTTGGGAAAAGTTGTCCTCTTTTTTCCCTCACAGCACATCCGAAGTGGTCACGCAGCTCTTGGCAGTACATGTTTCTCCCGCACTTTTTCAAATATGCAGCAATAACCCTTTAAACCCTAAACCGTCAGCATTTTTAGCAAGGGTGGGCAATTCCAGGCCTCAAGGGCCGGTGTTTTGCAGGTTTTAGACATCACCCTGGGTCAACACACCTGAATCAAATGATTAGTTCATTATCAGGCCTCTGGACAACTTCAAGACATGTTCAGGAGGTAATTTAGTCAGCTGTGTTAGATCAAAGATACATCTAAAACCTGCAGGAAATCGGCCCTTGAGCCCTGGAGTTACCAACCCCTGGTTTAAAGGGTAAAATGCCACAATTGCTTTTGTTCCCCCAAGTTTTCCTTCAGGCAAAATCTGTAGATATTTTCCAGGTATCTATTTACCAGAAAAGAAATTGGAAATCAGAGCAGCAACAGGGAGAAGGTCAACCCTAACTAAGTAAGACGTGATAGACCTAAATTACAAATACTGGAAAGGCAATATATTACACAAAAGTGGTGAACGAATGATTTAGGGTAATTGCATTTTCATTTTGGAGCTAAACAAAGCTACTATGCTAAACAAAGTCTCTCTGATGGCTCAGTCACACCTCCTTGTGACTATGTAAAAAGGCGGTGATTTTGCCGTCATACACTAATTGCCAGTAGTGTGTCAACATAGTGGATGCCCAGAAGTTGACCAGTCAACACTCTCAACCGTTTTGATCAAAAGGTTGCCCTTTGTGAGGCAGCCTGTCTCCAAACACTAAGGACAGACTCCAGTCATCCTTGGGGTGTTTTCACACCTGCAGTGTTTAGTCCGTTTAAATTAAACTGTGGTTTGTTTTCCCTCTTGATGCATTTGTGCAGATGTGAACACAGTAATCGCTCTCAGGTGTGGACCGAGAAACTTCAGAGAAGGTGGTCTCTATTTGTGCCGTTTCAAATTAACTCCAGAACAATTCAATTATGCTGTAAACATAATCCGACCTTAATCCAATTACTAGGTGTACTTTGATGTTAAAAACATCCCCTAGCCATGTATGCTTTGTATTCTGGGATGGAACAGGGTACTACAGATGTGCAAAAGTCTGTACGGGCTAGCAAGTAGCCTGGCCAACAAGCAGACTGAATATTCTCACATGGTTTGTAGTGAAGCATTTTGGTTCAGTTGGAGTTTTCTCTGCGAGAAAAGAAACCAAATCAAATCACGTGGAAAAGCTGCAAGCTTAAAAACATAGAGAGAGTGAGCTATAGGTGTAAAAACACCCTCACACACACTGGGATTGGTTTGCTTATACTTGCTGCCTAATTTATAAACACAGATATGCGATATGTCTCTTTGCAGTTGGGACTCATCTCAACTGGCTGTATTCTGGTCGTATTCCTATATATGCAGTTAAATTGCTGTCCTGCAGCAACAAATTGCATCTAACTGACAACTTGACCCCAATCAGTCACAAACTGATAGCAGACTGATTTTCTCTTATGGCCATTTTATTGACTTCCTGACACATCAGAGTCGCTTTGAAGATGGCAACTGACTGCGAGTGGGCCTTGGTCCCTGTCTTCAAAGCAACCAGTTCATTGCCGAGTGGCAGTAATTCTGCTCATTCTGTAATCGCCAGCCACTGTTGTCTGGCCACAAAGTTATTTTGCCTTTGCTTTCTGCTCCTTCTTTGTCTTCATCTATCCCTTTTCTCATTATGCTCTCAGTCTCCCTCCTTGTTAATGTGACCAGTGACAGGATTCAGCACAATGAAACTACAGACGTCAGTGGATTCATCAAATGCCACCTACGCGGCATGTGCTGTGTACCAGTACTAAGGATGTGAATTGAAGGTGAAGGCTCCAGTATCGTCGCGCTCACCACTACACGCATGCCTTTCTCTCTTTTTCTGCCCTGGTGCCCTTTAGATGAAACAAGAGAGAGGGAAAAGGTAGAGTGTAGGGTTCAAGCAAAGCTGATACCATCCTAGTTCATCAAATTGTGGCATGCAGATAACATAAATTTAAACAAATGCCAGGACAAAGACAAATAGGAACCTAGCAAATGGGAGAAGGTGAGAGATCTAAAGATGTCTAAAAATCTGTACGTGTGTTCTACAATGGAATGTCTATTAACTGTGCAACATTTTCAAAATATGTCAACATTTAATGGATTTCATGTACGGTGGCCCTGAGAGTTCAAAGTTGCATTTTAACTTAAGAAAACTCCAGCAAACAGAAAATGGCTGCAAAAGCACACAAAAGACAACAGATGCTGAATAAAACACAATATAGGACACAAACTGAAAATCTCACTCACAATGGAAGTGTTTGTGAGGGAACAGCTGCAGAAATGAACAGAAACCAAAACGTGCCAAGGATTGCACTTAAAAGAAGCTGAGGGCTCATGGTGAGGGAGAAAAAGATGGAAGGTAGTGTGTGTTTTAATCATGATTCATGTAATACTGTAGATACATGTTTGCTATTAGCTGTTTACTGTTAGCTTGTCACTTCTGCAGCTGGTCAGTCACATATCCGTATGCGTGGGTTAGAAATAGATCCAGGGTAAAGGAACAATCCAAAAACTGAAAATCAGTGCAGCAGATATTGTGCATTGAATGACACAGGGAAATGCTATGGTTTGGGTATAGGTGAGGGTTAGGCCATCCTCCATGGTGTGAAATGATATGTGAAAAGCTAAATACGTTGTTTCAGCACTTCCCCATACCAGGCTGTAAAGCTGCTGCAATCTGGATGTTGCAAGTAACTGGTCATAAGGGGGGGATTATGCTCCTGGAAAGGCAATAAGAAGACAAAAACCATTTCACAGTGAGCCTTGTTTTACTGGTTAAACCCCAAATTCTGCATGGAAATGTGTGAATCATATTTGAGTGGCAGGTTTGAAATGACGATGAACAAAGCAGTCAAAGTTATGCAAGTAGAGCATTACACAACAAATTACACAAAAGAAACAGCCGTGTAGCTGTCTCTGGGTGACCCTCGTAGGTGTTTGCCAATTTGCATTTGGTTGAAGCATGTCCTAGCCTTAAGTCACAGCTGAGACGCTCATGTGTCCAGTGGGCATTTGCTACAATCTGGCAGCACAAATGAATGCACTGTGGACATTTTTGTGCTGGGAATAATACAGGCAGCTACACTCTTCATTTGGCAGAAGCCAAATGAAACTCCAACATGTCACAGGAGGACAGTTTGTTTTTAACAACCAAACAAATTTATCTTAACATGACCGCCATAGACACAAGAGATTGTTTCCATCTGCAGTAACATAAATCTATTGTATGTATCTATCACCCCAGCACAGAACAGAGCAGGCATTAATGCCAACAGTTAATGTTGTGGAAATTTTAACAATAACCTGCAACACACCCAGTGAGCTTGATTTGAAGTGGGTTTAATAAACACATTGCAATGTGGAGAGAGCATCCCAGTGAAACACCAGGACCATCTCTGAATTGTGGCCACCGCCCTTACATCTTATATACAGACACACAGACAAAGAACATTCCTCAAACTCTTACATGTTGGCCCCTCTCACGGGGGGGGGGGGGGGCTATACAGGGAGTGCAGAATTATTAGGCAAATGAGTATTTTGTTCACATCATCCTCTTCATGCATGTTGTCTTACTCCAAGCTGTATAGGCTCGAAAGCCTACTACCAGTTAAGCATATTAGGTGATGTGCATCTCTGTAATGAGAAGGGGTGTGGTCTAATGACATCAACACCCTATATCAGGTGTGCATAATTATTAGGCAACGTCCTTTCCTTTGGCAAAATGGGTCAAAAGAAGGACTTGACAGGCTCAGAAAAGTCAAAAATAGTGAGATATCTTGCAGAGGGATGCAGCAGTCTCAAAATTGCAAAGCTTCTGAAGCGTGATCATCGAACAATCAAGCGTTTCATTCAAAATAGTCAACAGGGTCGCAAGAAGCGTGTGGAAAAACCAAGGCGCAAAATAACTGCCCATCAACTGAGAAAAGTCAAGCGTGCAGCTGCCAAGATGCCACTTGCCACCAGTTTGGCCATATTTCAGAGCTGCAACATCACTGGAGTGCCCAAAAGCACAAGGTGTGCAATACTCAGAGACATGGCCAAGGTAAGAAAGGCTGAAAGACGACCACCACTGAACAAGACACACAAGCTGAAACGTCAAGACTGGGCCAAGAAATATCTCAAGACTGGTTTTTCTAAGGTTTTATGGACTGATGAAATGAGAGTGAGTCTTGATGGGCCAGATGGATGGGCCCGTGGCTGGATTGGTAAAGGGCAGAGAGCTCCAGTCCGACTCAGACGCCAGCAAGGTGGAGGTGGAGTACTGGTTTGGGCTGGTATCATCCTTTTCGGGTTGAGGATGGAGTCAAGCTCAACTCCCAGTCCTACTGCCAGTTTCTGGAAGACACCTTCTTCAAGCAGTGGTACAGGAAGAAGTCTGCATCCTTCAAGAAAAACATGATTTTCATGCAGGACAATGCTCCATCACACCCGTCCAAGTACTCCACAGCGTGGCTGGCAAGAAAGGGTATAAAAGAAGAAAAACTAATGACATGGCCACCTTGTTCACCTGATCTGAACCCCATTGAGAACCTGTGGTCCATCATCAAATGTGAGATTTACAAGGAGGGAAAACAGTACACCTCTCTGAACAGTGTCTGGGAGGCTGTGGTTGCTGCTGCACGCAATGTTGATGGTGAACAGATCAAAACACTGACAGAATCCATGGATGGCAGGCTTTTGAGTGTCCTTGCAAAGAAAGGTGGCTATATTGGTCGCTGATTTGTTTTTGTTTTGTTTTTGAATGTCAGAAATGTATATTTGTGAATGTGGAGATGTTATATTGGTTTCACAGGTAAAAATAAATGATTGAAATGGGTATATATTTGTTTTTTGTTAAGTTGCCTAATAATTATGCACAGTAATAGTCATCTGCACACACAGATATCCCCCTAAAATAGCTAAAACTAAAAACAAACTAAAAACTACTTCCAAAAACATTCAGCTTTGATATTAATAAGTTTTTTGGGTTCATTGAGAACATGGTTGTTGTTCAATAATAAAATTATTCCTCAAAAATACA